>NC_084703.1:29654300-29954300 GCF_033807575.1 Cydia pomonella | reverse complement strand
TTATAGCAAATGTTTTACACAATTTTTCTATTACTTGCGAAGCTGAAGTGCCATTCATTATGTGTACATCCAGCCACTTGGAAGTTGAATCCACTATTAGCAAATAAGTTACAGAGTCTTTCATGAAAAAGTCTACATGTACTCTTTCAAAAATATTATCACATTTTTTCCAACTGACTGGTGGACTTGCATTGGTAAAATTTCTTGTTGATTGACATATATTACAACCAGCAACAACTCTTTCAACATCTTCATTCATATTAGGCCACCAGCAATAACCTCGCATTAACATTTTTGACTGAACAATTCCCTGGTGAGACTCGTGAAATAATCCTAATACTTTATCTCTTAACTTGGTTGGGATAATAACTCTATTTCCCCATAGTATACATTTCTGTTCAGTGCCTAATTCAGCCCTTTTATTAAAATATGGCTTCATACACTCATCATTTACTGAGCTGGGCCATCCAGATAACACATAATCATACACTTTACTCAATGCCACATCTTTTTGTGTATATTTAGCTATTTCCTGAAAGTCCAGTAGAACATCATTGGTAAAGTTAAAATAATTTATGCAGTCAGCTACATTAGCTTTTTCTGGTAATGGTAATCTTGACAGAGCATCAGCATTTCCTAGTAATGTGCCTTTTCTATAATTTATTACATACTGATAACCTGACAATATTAAAGCCCATCTTTGTAACCTTGCATTAGCTGTAATTGGAATTTTCTTAAGAGGATCAAATATAAACTTTAATGGCTGATGGTCTGTAACAAGCACAAATTTTCTGCCATACAAAAATTTATGAAACTTTTGAACTGCAAAGATTATCCCCAAAGCCTCTTTTTCAACTTGGGAATAATTCTTCTGAGCATCAGTTAAGGTAGCCGATGCAAAACATATAGGTTCACTATTTATTTGGTGACTTAAAACCGCTCCGAGGCCATATTGACTTGCATCTGTGGTGACAAACACTTCTTTGTTACAATCATAATGCACTAGTAAATTACAATCTGTGATTAACTTCCTGCTTGCTACAAAAGCCTTATGACACTCCTTGGTCCATTTAAAGGGAACATTTTTTCTTAATAAGGCATGTAAAGGTGCTAATGTATCCGAAAGTCTAGGTAGAAATTTTCCATAGTAATTTAATAGCCCTAAATATGCCTGTAATTGTGTAATGGATGTAGGTTCTGGTGCCTTTTCAATAGCCTCTACTTTTTCGGGTAATGGTTTTATTCCCTCTTCACACACTAAATGCCCTAAAAACTTAATTTCACTACAAAAGAATTGGCATTTATCCAAATTCACCTTGACACTATACTGCTTTAGTTTTTCTAACACATTTTCCAAATTTTTATGACAATCTTCTAAATTAGTACCCGTTATGATCAAGTCATCAATATATGCTTTAACATTATTCAGTCCTTGTAATATCTGGTCCATAACACACTGAAAAACTGATGGACCTGATGATATACCAAATTGTAAGCGAGTAGGCCTAAATAACCCTAAATGTGTATTTATAGTCATATATTCTTGTGATTTCTCATCTAATAACAATTGTTGGTAGGCACCACTCAAATCCAGAACACAAAATACCTTTGCTCCAGCCAACTCTGCAAATATGTCCTCTGGAAGAGGCAAGGGGTAATGATCTGTGTCTAACATCTTATTTAAAGTCACTTTATAATCTACACATACTCTAATTTTTTTATCATTCTTTTGAACTACAACAATAGGGCTTGCCCAGTCACTATGGGTTACTCTCTGAATAATTCCTGCCTTTTCTAAATTTAGTATCTCATTTTCTACTTCCTTCTTCTTAGCGTAAGGAATGGAGTAAGCCCTATGAAAAATAGGAGTTGCCCCATCCCTAAGCTTCAAAGTAGCCTGCATGTTTACAATATGTGAGGATCTATCTTTACTAAACACACACTTGTATTTATTTTTAACACTTTCAATCAGCTTATTTTTATCTTGAGTTATCCCTTCTTTTTGTATATAACCTACTTTGTGAAGCTTAAATCTTTCTTGCCAGTTAGGAAATAATATTCTCAACCAATTTCTACCCACTAAAGGTTTAAAATAACTATCACAGTCAATTACAATGAGGTATAAATCTTTTCTCACATTTCTGGGTTCTATCTTAATAGCCCCGAGTACTAACAAGGGATTTCCTGAAACAGCCTTTAACTTAACTAAACACTTTCTTAGTTCATACCTTGCAAAGTAGGTCTTATAGTCTTTAAGATGAATCACCGACTTGCAAGCTCCAGTATCAATTTGCATCTTCAATTTTCTGTTACCTAGTCACAAAGGGAGTTCTGCACAATCCTCTTCTGACACATTGCCAATGCTGCCCAGTACCACATCTTCCTCTGGCTTGTATTCACTTCTCTCCTGCCGACTTTCCATTGCCACAGGTCCTTGATCCACATTTCTGATATTTCTGTAACGGCATTTATGAGCTAAATGTCCTTGTTTCTTGCATACAAAGCAAACACAATCTTTTTTGTAGCACCTGTCTGTAGAATGTGAACCGCCACAGCATCTGCATTCTACTCTCCCTGATGGATTATTGTTGTTGTAAGAGTTGTATCCTGATCTATTGGGTGCCGGGGTTTTGTTGATTATTTTCTTCTTTTGGTTTAGCATTTGTATGTTTTCAGCATCTGGTTGAATATTTTTTGTATCTTTTGCAGCGCTTTCTAGAGCAGTCGCTAACTTAATTGCCCTTTCTAAAGTCAATTTCTCCTCCGCTAATAGTTTACTAATAATGTTTTCATTTTTCAATCCACACACTAATTTGTCTCTTAATGCGTCATCCAGGAAGGTTTTAAAGTCGCATTTAGCAGCTACTCTTTTTATTTCTACCACAAAATCGTTGATAGATTGTTGTTCTTTTTGTTGGCACCGGTAGAAATCGAATCTCCACGCAATAATGCTCTTCTTTTCAACGTAGTGCTCCTTAAGCGTACTTATTAATTGTTGGTACGTTTTATCTTTAGGTATTTCAGGGGATAACAAATTTTTTAGCACGCCGTAACACTCTGGCCCGATTAATGTTATCAGCAATGCTACTTTTTTTGCTTCGTCCTCGATATCATTCACTATAAAGAACTGCTCCATTCTCTCAATGTAGGCCACAAAATCGCCTCCTTGGCGATAGTTTTCTATACTGCCTATCATGGCCATGGTTTTGTTTTTGTCCTCGTCGCCAATATAATATTCTTATTTAAAAGCAAACACTGGTTTATTATAGAAAATTACTGTTTAATCTTGTATCTTAGATTCGCCATCTTACAACCACACCCATATATTAGCTGTCATAATCTATGCGCGCTATGCGCTATTTGAGCCTTATGGATACACGACAGAGATCTGCCACTTCGAGGCCTCTATTAAAGAGACAACATACTAAATTAGTTATTTATTATGAAATGCACGAAACTTCGAGGTAATTTTAAGTGTTTCGAAATCAGGCATGTAGGATGTTGCAATTTTTCTTGCTATTTGGAAAATACGAATTTTCAGTGATCTCTTCCCTTTACCGATGTAAAGTCAAACAGCGTAAAACCAGAATTATTTATATAATATAAATAATTCTGAATTATTTATATAATATAAATAATTCTGGTTTTGGTTCAATCAGACTTTTTATCGCGGTAAGAAAGTCGTAGTCATCTTGCTTAGAAACAAAATTACAACGGCTTGAAATTTACAGTTTTTTTCGTTACAGGCCTTAAGGGTTGGATTATTTTATAATAAAATTTTGTATAGTATAAATAGCAACCCTTTAATTTCCACCAAAATTGCTATACTGAAAAAGGGTTAATATGATGATATAACTGTACATATATTGTTTACCAGACTATATGTTATTCGGAATTATGAAGTGTCAGGTGTATGTTGTAACGTTTGGTATACACACACACGCAACACTTGAAATCATGTACGTTCCAAACAGACCCAGTTGTCCCAAATAGCCCCACGTGACGCTGCCTAAAATCTATCTGGGATTATACGAAAGTGCGGGAAGTGCCCAGCGCATTATTTACTATGATGTACTACGCCTATATACTTGTATACCATGATGCGAAATGCGATTGCGCAATGTTAGAAACGCGCAACGTGCTGTGGCATGCGGTAATTGCACTAATAGACCGCGAGCCAGAAACAGATTTCCATGACCAATCGCCTCCTAGGCGATAACTCGTATAGTGGTTAACGGCTTTGTATGATGCATCCTCGTGGATGTCACCTGCCGCTCCATTGGTGGGTTGAGGAATGGCAGCCCCCGAAACACGTAAAAAAATAGTCATCGCCTCCCGTTTGATACTGTCAGATGATAGTTTAGATGCTATTGTTAATTTAAAAAATCATCATCTGGTGTATCGCGGTGAAACGAACGTCAGCTGGTCGCATGAACATATAAAAAATAAGCGCTTTACCTTTTTATAATTATTATAACAAAATCTTGAAACTCAACCTCAGGATTAATGTATTGCGAGATATGTATGGTTTTTATAAAAAAAAAATGAAAAAAAAATATTTCAAGTCAAGAGTAGGTATTAATCAGCATAAACAATTGCAAAACTTTTATTTTTTTTATTTAATCTTTATTGCACAAAAGAAAATACAATTGAACAAAAGATGGACTTACTGCTATAAGGGATTCTCTACCAGTCAACCTTTGAAAAAAAAAACAGATAATTTGTAGACGGTCAACATCATTTGTTGTAATTACGAAACAAAGAACTTTTAATTACACAACTCATTTATTTGTGGCATGAGCACGAATATTTGTTCCCGAGTCATGGTTGTTTTCTACGAATTTAAGTATAAATGAGTATGAGTATGAGTAGTTTCAAAGGGTGAATAATACTACAAATATTTTTAAAAAGGTTTTACTGGACATAATATAATACGTAAATTATATGAATTATAATTAGCCTTTCATCTGATGGTACATAAGACGCTATTCTTGCCCACATATTATTTGGCTCATTTCACAACTATAATTTACCTAAAATATACGACAGATGTTAAATGCTTAGAGTCTCTCCATAACTCTTCGCGGACTCTCACGTCTCAAGCACTGACTTGAAAAGTGACAGAATATACGTCAACACACTGTGAAAATATAACGTTTGTAACTTTGTACCTGTGCTTTGTCGCTGTAGGTGGTGCAGAGTTAACTTAGACGCACTTTATTAAAATGAACATAGAAACCGATACAAAGTATACAATTCTACTTGTAAAATCTGTACATTATGGAATTACTCTTAATTACGTATCTATTGTATACAGTAAATAATGCTTATGTAAATAATGCTATTTACTTAGGTAACAAAAGTGTTATCGATACTCTTGTTCATACAAATGTTTTAGTATTATTTTATTCATAACCATATGAGCTAAAACCTGGCTCAAACAGAACTCTGATTTTTATTTTACATCCGTCTTGCCGGTGATTCCATTTCCATACTCGTACATGACCTTTCCAGTTTAAGGCGGGTCTACACTAGATTAACCGAGCACGAGCTAAACGCGAACCGAGAACAATCCGTTTAGTGTGTCCGCGTTCGAGGCATTTTGCTCGTGCTCGACTGTGCTCCGCCAATCGTTCGTTTTTTGACGAACACAAAGGGATGTGCATCGCGCGAGGACAGTGATCGTTGTAAGTCCACGCTTGAGCCGCGAACGACGAAGCCCAGAACGATTCCGTTCGTGCTCGGCTCGTCTAGCGTAGACCCACCACAACACCACACCATAACCCACCTTTAGGTTTTCCATCGCCTTCAGCATTGTTTGTTAGTCAGTCCTAATAGGTACACACACATTTAGAGAAAACGTTTATATATTAATACAAGGGGTCTTGTTAAATCCCATTTTGTATCTTTACGACACAGCCAAGAAAAATATTGAACTTTTTACTTTAAATTAAGTAAATTAAAATGAGTGTTTAGACACTGTTTAATACTTACAATCTGGATTAATGACTAAGACATGAGTAAATTGGAAGCACCTGCTCAAGAATTGATATAATATGTATTTATAACTTTAACATGTAATCGGCACTGTCTGTACCATATAATTTTCTAATACAATAATATGAATTCATAGCTGCCTACAAAGCGACACGGAGTGATTTCGACGTCTCGTTTAATCTTAGAAAATAAGATGCAGTACATAGCTTAGACTTGTTCTGAACTAAGCTAAGTAGGTACCTAGTACTTACTAAACCTACTTGTATATAAAATTACTTGTAGCACCTGTAATGCTCCGTCAGGAACATTTAGTTCCTGGTGTTTTATTAACAATAAAAAATAATTATGTGTAAACACTGGGAATAACAAACAAATCCACTGCCTATTTCGTTTATCAAACTGTTAGGTGATTCTTAATTCTAGTTTCTAGTCTTCTATATATTTAAACGGGAAAGACCTGACTGACTGACTTAAATCAACGCACAGCCCAAACCGCTGGGACTAGAAAGTCCAAATTTGGCAAGTAGGTTCCTTATAAGGTCTAGGGGTCCACTAAGAAGGGATTTTTCAAATTCATCCCCCAAGGGGATGAAATGAGGGTCCAAAGTTTGTATGGGGTTAAAGTATTATTTTTAGCTAGGAATACGCAACTTCGTAAAACGATAAATTCTTAAAATACAACAAAACAGATTTCAGCGTTTTTGCAAATACATCCCCTAAAGTAATGAAAAAGGGGTTGAAAGTTTGTATTATAGACCAAAAATTTTTTTGAGTGTGGGACTTGAAACTCTGTACATGGGCATATTATTAAAACACAAGAAAAGTAATTTCAGCGTTTTTAAAAATTCATCCCCTAACAGGCTTAAAAGGGGTTTGAAAGTTGGAATACATTACAAATTCTTTGAGACTTCTTATAAAGGCATAATATAAGATAACAAAATAACATTAACTAAACTCTATTAAAAATATAACCCCGAAGGGGGTTAAAAGGGGATGAAACTTGGTCTTGGGGTTCAAGTTTTATTTTAAGTTAGGAATTTAAAACTTCGTTAAAAGATATATTTTTAATATACAAGTAAACTAATTTCAGTGTTTTGAAAATTAAAGGTGGTTGGTTAAAAAGGGGTGAAAATTTATATACAGATAAAAAAAATCTAATGCGGAACTTGAAACTTTGTATATGCGCATATTTCAGCGTTTATAAAAATTCATCCCCTGAAGGAGTAATGAGTTGATTTTTTTAAGTAACGCTAAGCGGGAGCTACTATGGCCAAAAACTTGAAGTTAGCACATCAGCGGTGGCATCATGGTTCCATTTTTATCACTTATCACTATGCCCCTCACTTTCGCGCTTATATACTTGTTAGAACGTGACAGGCATAATGACAAATGGTAAAGAGCTGACCATCTTAACCTTACAGGTTACATTTATGTCGTGTACCTACAAGAAAAAATAACCGGTCAAATGCTATTCGGACTTGCGCACGAAGGGCTCCGTACCATTACGCAAGAGACGGCAAAAAAATCACGTTTGTTGTATGGGACCCCCACTTAATAGTATTTGTTATTATAGTATCAACAGAAATACATTTTCTGTGAAAATTTCAACTGTCTAGCTATAACGGTTCATGAGTTACAGCCTGGTAACAGACCGACGGACGGACAGACGGATAGTGGAGTCTTAGTAATACGGTCCGGTTTTTGGGTACCAAACATTAACAAGTTTTCAAAATGTCTCCCCTTACTTATGAATGCGTTGAAAGTTTGAATCAATGCAAAGCCGCTACTGAGATAATAAAATTAGTATTGTATCTAATAAATATTTTGCACCTACTAAAGATGTAAATTGTTCAAGATAAGATTCCACGCGGACGCAGTCGCGGGCAACAACTAGTACTATATATGCCTAGATACTTACCTACAGTATCAAGCCCTAACAATATAAATATTTAGGGTCAGACTGTTACTTAGAAGGTGAAGGAAAACATCGTGAGGAAACCGGACTAATCCCAACAAGGCCTAGTTTACCCTCTGGGTTGGAAGGGCAGATGGCAGTCGCTTTCGTAAAAACTAGTGCCTACGCCAAATCTTGGGATTAGTTGTCAAGCGGACCCCAGGCTCCCATGAGCCGTGGCAAAATGCCGGGACAACGCGAGGAAGAAGAAGAAGAAGACTGTTACTTAGATATATATTTCAGTAAGCAACAATAGTCTGACCCTAAATATTCAGATGATTGTTGTGCGTTTCTAAGTAGGTATGTATGTTGCAGTATACCTCTATACAGTGACACAATTCGAATATGTCCAATTCGTTTCTGCAAATCTAAACGTGGTGTGTACGGTTACCTGAAAATTGAATCTATAGTCTTCCAAGCCATTTTTGTCATCAGAAGAAAACAGCAAATTGAATTTTTTATAGGACCCATAGAAAAATTGAAATTGGCTCTATTTTCTACTGACAAACTTATTTAACCGACTTTGTATTCGCTCTTTTGCTGAAAAAATAAGTCACTTCAAAAGTAGTGAATACTGGCGGTCAAGATAACGTTATAAATAAATAAAAATAGCCTTACAATAATTTAAAACTAGTCTTCAACGAGTTACTTAGTAAAATGTTGCGAATAGTTAAGGTCGGAGTTGTAAGTTAAGTAAGTGCGGTCAGCGGTCAGTCCACGATCCACTCGTCGTAGGGGATGTGGTCGAGAATCCGCGCCAGGAAGCGCGCCATCTTGTCGGCCAGGTCACGCTTCAGCTCCGGCTTCATCTCCTTCAGCAGCTCTTGCGCGTTTGTGTTGATGAACAGGTTTAGCGCCGCTTCTGTATATACCAAAAACATTCCTTGATATTCACATATTAGAGATGATCCACCACAGAGACTCACCCCTACCTATCTCTATATGTAACTATGATACCGAAATAGGTATAGCCTGTCTGCTTTTCTAGGATCAAGTACGCCATAGTAACAATATCGAACTTAATCTTAGAAAATCGGACAGGCTATAGGTACTTAAACTTTGAATCTTCTCATATTCCCACTATAAATGACGCTCAGTAAAAGAATAAATACGTAGACAACATATCTAATAAAATGCGTCTTGGATACATGAAATAAATGCATTTGAATTAATATACTTACTAAAAGTACATTAATGAGTCATTTTAAGGGAGCAAAATTTTGCACGTCCGGGCCAAAATCTTCATGAAAGGAGGTAAAATAATAATGATATGTTGATTTTTTTTAAAGATAGACTACGTCCATGCCTATTAGTTGCATATACAATCATAGCCCTACGGATATTTGTTTATCTGATATATGTATATTTATAAAACGCTGTTCTCATAATTGCCACCACGCGTCCCAGCGCCACCCCAGTTTACAATTTTGCTTTTAACTTTTAAAAATAAGATAGTTTAGTTGTATAAAATCAAGTTTAAATTAAACAATATATTATACACAACACAAACATAAAATACCTATGTACCACTTTCTATAACAAAATAACCCATAATTTGTCTTGTCCGTCCGAAAAGAAAAATCGCCTGGATTGATTACAATCAAGCTCACGCATCTGTTATTTGAGCTATTTTACACATCATTATTTTTATTTTTTATTTCATTTATTCACCAACTTACATTAACAGTTAAACCAGACATACAAGTTATGGGTTACATACATACTTAAAACTAATTAGACTATGTATTATGGCCAAGGAGTAAAGTAAGTATGCCTTGACTTTGGTTTTTAAAATGTCTAATTCACTGACCTATTACACTTAGACGTTTAGTCCCCACACGGCTAATCTGCCAAAAGTGAAGCCGAAACACGATCGACGTGTGCATGCGATGTTCGTGTGTTATGCTCAGCAACGTACACTCACAGTTTTTATTTATTCTCGTCAGAGTGGGAGTAAATAAAAACTGGCGACATATTTTTGTATACGTGTGTACGTTGACAACAAACGTACACAACGTTGCTGAGTGTAAGACATGAACATCGCACGCATACGTCGATCGTGGTTCGGCTTCAATTTTGGCAGATTAGCCATGTGGAGACTAAACGTCTATGTGTAATAGGTCAGTGAATTAGATGGTTATCAATCATCTGGAAGTGTGTAGATTTTTAATTTTGTAACAAAAGCTTTTTAGGGATCTATTATCACAATGAACTCTTAACATTTGAGCGTGATTGTAGTATAGCTAAAGCCTTGTGGCAATAATTCAGTCATGTAGCGCGCGATGTGGCAGTATTGTAGCGTGACATTACTGCCTTACTGTTGAAAATGTCAAAATCGATGTCGCTGCTAGGATGTTTGAAATTTGCGGCAGTAATGCAGTCGGCAGCGGTATTTCAGCAGCTGCATTAAGGTTGACTCACGCTAGACCGGGCCAGGGCCTGTTTACTGTTTGTTTGTAGTTGTTTAGAAATAAAAGGGTTGTGGCGATTAGTTTGAGAATGCTAAAACTGAGTATGATCCTAATCAGGCAACTTTATAAGCATCTGCCAATTTCACCCGTTAGAATCACAGACCTGCGGCTAGAATCATAAATAAAATATGTATTATTAGAGTCTGACTGATCGTCAAATATGTGATTTCAGTTACAGGAAAGGCATCTTACGCAGTACTGCGTTTCCGTTCTGCAGGTTCTCGACGCCCATCTGGATGTCCTTGACGGAGAAGTCGAGCTTGAGCTGCTGCAGCTTCAGGAAGGTGCGGCCATCGCGCTCGTACGGTGCTCCGCGGAAGTACACCTTAGCCTTCACGCCATCTGCCAGATGAGATGTAATTTTTATGTTAGTCTATAAGGTACTTGTGATATGAGCTGTGTCACCAGATTTAAACAGTTTTTTTTTTTTTTAACTGGACAACGATGTATTCTATAACGAGTGTATTTGTTAGTGTTTTTTTTTTTTAATATTACGAAGGCGTAGGTGCCTATAGGCAAACCCTGTGACGCGTACTGTACGTGCTGCCAGTGTGCCTTCCGTCCGGGTCATCACACTATTAAATAATCTGCATAATTATGCAGGTCCGGGATGCTGACATTTTTACTGTCCAGTTAGGCAACTTCCTAAAAGTGGTCATGCCTGTTCTCAATTCCATGTAAATATATTTTATTTATCTTTTTACAGATGTTTTTATCGACTTGGTCACTTATATGATTTTATAATATTAATCCTATGGAAAAGCAGCGTATACCCAAGTTCCCCTAATGTCAATCGATCTTGATTTTCCTGAGGATCTAATGTCTATTTAAGCAATACAAAGGTCAGAAATGAGAGTTAAAGTCTGACGCTCGCACGCGACGATTGGAATGCCTCTACCAAAATGATATTGTAATGTGACGTCACAGTACATAAGTCTGTCCTAAGTGAATGGAAGATTAAGATAAATTGCTATTTTTACCCTGAAATATTACGTTTTTGTATATAGTTGTCATACAATATATTTTTTACTAAAATGGAAGGAATCGAATGGTACCATTTTATTGTTTCTTTTTTAAAGTATAGTTATTTTTTTTTTTACTTCAGACCCTTTTTTTTATAATCTCAATATGTATTTTTATAGTCCACTTGTTTATAATGGATGGCTCATTTTCTATCCATTTAGTTAAATTTTGTAATAATATTCAGCATGTGTCAATTATCCTTTACAAGTGTGACGATCGATAGCGCTCGCGCTGATGAGCCGTAAGTACTGGTGTGTACGCACCATACTCGCCCCAGTAGTCGCCGCCGCCGGAGGCGCGCACGAGCAGCAGCACGCCCGACGAGCGGTAGCGCGCGCGCGCGCTGATGTGCGGCCCGAACAGCGTCAGCTGGAACTGGTGGGTCTCTAGGTCGGACCTGTTGTTTGAAAAGTCTGTTACATGACGATATTACTATATTTTATCCTCTCTACTTACTATAATTTATACTCTCTACCATTTTATATCCAGTGACATGTAACGAAGCCATACGATAAAATATAAATAAATAAATTACTATATTTATACGATATTACTAGTAATACTGTTGAGCAAAAGAATACTTATATAGACGTAGCTGGAACTTTCTTTTTAAAGACTATCTCTCGCTTGATTTTTTATATATGCATGTACAGTAGATACAGCACCTGACATTAGTTATGGTCATGTTTGAGACTCCGGTGGCATGTATGTCTTTGAAGGTGGCTCGGTAGCCGTCGGGCCCGCCCCCCAGTGCTATCGATAACTCATCGATCACTATCGGCTCGTCCTGAAAATGTTAAGCGACAATTTAGAAACAAGTTGGTACGGTACGATAGAACGGTACCTATGCTACATAAATATTCCATTGGTACTATTGTTATTGATACACCTATGTATTATAGGCATGTACTTGTATAATGAAATCCTAATATCAGGTAATATTAACTACTTACAAATTGGATAAATATTTAACATTGTTTATTCTATAAACATGGGACATATTAATGCGCAGATTGAACTGTAAGTAAATATTTGATGAGTACGTTTATTTATGTACACTTGTCCACGTGTTTGTTCCGTGTAGGACCATTGGTTATGATACGACATCCGGGTCGAGTTCCCGGATACACGAAGAGCCAAAACATTTACATTTGGCAGAAAGTAACGCGGAAATGGGTACATATTTTTTTTAAGAGAACACAGATTTGAAGGAATAAGCAGGAGATAAACCGAATAAAAACCGATGCCATGAGTTCCGTCAAATGAATGAACTATAAATGTGTTAATGGCTTGTGAAAGAGCCTTTGCACCCAAATCACACAATTAAAAAGACATTGCGCAGGTTTCCTCTTATCAGAAATCGTTTATTGCGTGTACCATGGTACATACCTAGTTATTACAATTAAATTATAGAAACACATGGCACCCTGAAAAGGGTGTTGTAACTATGCTTATAGCTGGCTAAGTGGCTAGAACTAAAATTATTTTAATATAGTACCCATTTATGAGCATGGCGTTTAAATACATATAAATATAATATATTATAATTATAATTTTGGCCACAGTTAAAACTTTTATGTAGGTACACACATATCATAAACCCTCTATGATGCCTTCAAAATCCGTAAATAACCATTAAGACAAACTGTTTTGTTACAACAAATTTCTTATCAGTGATAATGTTGTAATTGCTTCATTACTACATTAAAGTCGATTTGGTAATGACATTCAAATTTGGAACATCTTTATTGTAATATCAGTAGAGATGCCTTTTTGTTCGCAATTTTGATATATCCCGCATGTTAGTTTGATATGGAAATAGGCCCACGACTCGAGTTTGTCTCTGATTAAAAAAAACTACGGATGCGTGGCATGCGTGAAAAAGGTTGTCATTTACCGCCATTTGACAGTTTATTAATGGGGAAGGCGGCTGAAAGCTAATTGTAGATGGCGCCACTAGAGTTTGAGACAACTCGACCAACTCGTTGTATGAAATTTATAACTAAAAAAAATATTTATATTTAATAAACCAATGTTTTATAAAACATCATAATTAAACTCTCTGTATAAGTATTAATCTTTGTATCTGAGGCCGAGAAACTGTCGGATAAAGTTTCAAAGCCATTCAAATAAAGTTTTGTTTTGACAGGCGCATGTAGGATATTTTCATGTACATAATAATCGTCTGTTTAATGCAATAAAATGGATCTTCATGAAAAATATGGAGGTCTGACTGTAACACCGTTAAAAGCACTTTTACGGGAACGCAAGGCATCCGTAAAAGGGAAAAAAAGACCTCATGGAAAGGTTAAGTATATTTGGCTATGTAATGTTTTCACTCGAAAATATTATGCTTAAAATATCAAGGAAAATGTACAATATCAACAAATTAATATTTAACGACCAGAATAATAATTTTCAATTGAACCCAGCATTAAATGTCGATTATGAGGCACAGAATTCGCGTGTGTGTGTTTTCTTACAGAGATATAAATGCAAATTCAAAGCTCCCACCTCTTATCATGTCTAATATTAAGAGCCAATCAACGTGCTCACTAGAGCCATTGCTAAATAATTGTGATTATTCAAATTTAACGATAGATATTTAAAAAAGGGGGCGTTACTTACTGTATTTTGTATTTAAGTACCTTTTGAATACATCATAATAGTTTTTACGTTGCTGGATTCGTCAAGCTAGGCGCCCAAAGTTAAAACGGCCATTTTTGTTTTGTCTTCATGGATCGACGAATCCAGCAACATACAAAATACAGTACGTAGCGGCCCCTTTTTTTAAATATCTATCGTTAAATTTAAACAATCACAATTATTTTCCAGTGGCGCTAGTGAGCACGTTGATGGGCTCTTAAAAAATATTTCGACCGGTACATAAATATCTCATTAAATTAATACCAAACTTATTTGATTGTGGTAACTCACATTTCCATTAACTATTATGATTATTTATTTATTCAAAGAAAAAAGGTGGGGCTAAACTAATTAAGCAGGCATGACATGGCCGGACATGTCGGACACTACAGGCTCACCTCCTCGATGCCCAGCTCCGGCGCGCCGCCCTTCAGGTACTCCGCGAGTGAGTTGAACCCGCGCAGCAGGCAGGCGTCCACGGCGGGGTCTCGACTCGAGCAGCGCCCACCGAACATGTCTGATACAGCGATAAAACAACTTGTTTACGGATTGACTTGGTCGCAGGCGTCGCAGCAGATAAACCACATTGGGGTATCCCCCATAATGAAAAAACCGGTCAAGTGCGTGTTCGTTTTACTCGTGCACCGAGGGTTTCGTACAAAATTTGAATTATCTCATGTAACTATAAAGGCGAAAGACCTGATCAGGCCGCGTAGCCAACGTTACAATCGTTAACGCTCCGTAGCGTAGTGTAGTCATCTCTCTCTCTATCACTCTTCCATATAATTGTGTACAGCGCGATGGCGCCTACACAATGATGAATGGATTTGCCTATCGATGGATAGGCAAATTGTCTAACTAATTTGCGTAATGTTTGCACGCATGTTAGTGTTTCGAGGATAATTCTCTATTATGTGAACCGATTTCAAAAGTTATTCTTTTATTTGAAAAAAGGTATTTTTAATAATATTTCATCGAAATTTCAAGTGTAATTAAACACAAGTAAAGTTGGTTAAATTGCAAACTGAATTCGTGAATGTTTTTCGTTAATAAAAAAAAAATACGAAGATACAATACAAATACTCTTTATTGCACACCTCAATACAGAACCAGTATTTTCATTTTCCGCCATAAATCAATTTTCTTTGACTATGAAATTAAAAGAGAATATTTTTTTTGAATGGACAATTTGAGCTCTTTTAAATAATACCCCACTTGACTAGGTGAGGACACTAGACTTTGAAATTATGCCCCCTGCCCACATATTGGGCATTTTCTATACAGTTAATAAAAACATAATACTTTCAATGTGCCTGGGTTAGCTTTGTTCAGAACTATTCCAAATTTCAAATCGATAGCTTAAGTAGTTCTCGATATATTTTGCGACGTGACAGACAAACATATAGACGGACGGACGGACAGAGTCGTACGATAAGGGTTCTTTTTGTACCTTTTTGATACGGAGCCCTAAAAACGTGCACGTCCTTTGGTACAGCAAAGGAGATCGTCGATTTTCTTAAGCGATGGAGCTCCTTCAAATTGAAAGAGTATACATGTAATACATACCTATAATAGTACCCTCTTACGTATTTAATGAAAATATTAAATTACGGAAAAGAACAATAAAACGTCTTTCGATTATGTATTTCTAATACCCGTTTCAATTATTTTCAATTATCCCCAATATTATGACTATTTTGTATATTAAAATGCGCATTTAATTAATAGAATCATATATCTTATGTACTTTAAACGCGATGGTACTAAGTGGGCCGAAAATCGATGATCTCCTTTAAGCGCTCTACGCCTAAACATATAGGACTACGACTTTAGAGTAGCGGTTAGCCCATTGTACTTGTATGTATTTCAGAATCAGAAATATGCTTTATTCAAGTACTTCGGCCTAACGAACAAGCTCTTTCGAATATTATACTCGTAGCAACAAGATATTTCGACCATTAGAAAAATGATTACCTACTTGAGTGCGCAAGAAAAACAATTACGATTTCAGCGTGCGGTAAGGAAAAGGCTGTAGAGGCAGACCAAGATAAGTTATAAAGATAAAGATAAGATAAAAATATGTTTATTGCACACAAAAGGACACAGAAAAAGTATACAGCAGTTGTTTTTAGAAGTTAGTGCATAACTAGATTGACAACAGAGTTTCCAGGAGTCCCCGCACTAGGCTAGGCCTGTATCGTGGGAGACCAGAAGTACATTTAAATGTCCTGCAAGTCAACAAAAAACTAAAATATATTCTCTATATTAAATATGAGATTCCGGTTTATACCTATGTTGATACATGCAATTTTCAGTATAAAACTATTTATCTATTGTTTCATTATTACTATTACTTTATAACTTCGGTTATATACTAACATTTTAGTCTAGTTCGTTTTATATAATTAATAATGTTAAACAATTCTTGGGAGTAATGACTCAGTTTCGCTATAATCAAGTGACAAGAACCAGTTGAAGAGTAACCTTTTGGCTACATGCGCAGTGCAATTAATTAATTCGCTCTGGAACTTTACGGCCGTGTGGCCGTGTGGAAGTTGGCGGCGATTTTGACAGCCCAGACAGTCCAGGTTTTATTTTAAGCGTCAAACCTCTGTGAAATTATGACGTTTACGTGCCACTTGCACAGGCTGGACTATCAACATCACTGCCAACTTAGCTTGGTTTGTGGATCAACAAAAGTTTGACATAATAGTCAGATTTTATATACCTACACGGATTACTTTGAACGTAAGATTGGACAGCTGATCCAGTGAACGTGTAATGCAGCTTTCGCATGCGGTGACGAGCGCGCGGCATCAGTATGCAAGAGGGCCTTCTGCGCGCATAACGGTAGGCAATGCCCCGGCCCCCGCTGCGGCACTTTCGCGGCTTTGACCACGGCGCACAATGCCTGCCACCCGTCACGTGGCATTGTTAACCTTTGATGATTAACCCGCCTCGAGGATGGCCTTTGTCTTTTGTCAAGTGTTTAGGACAGATAAGCTTTACTCATCACGACACGAGTACGAGTACTTATTTCTCTCCATATTCATATGTTAATTATTGATGACTTTTTTGACTCCTTTATCCTTCTTGAATTATAATTCAAATGTTAGTTATTTTATCATAGGTATCCTGGTGATTGATAAGGTGGTTGACTTGGGATGTCGCGCCGAGTAGGGATCACAAAATGGCGTCAGTGTGCACATATTGTGATTTTTACTATTTCTCCTTAAACCTAAACATTTTTATAAGATCTGTTGATATTTGCACAAACTATAAAAAAATATTTCATGATAAATATGTCAAAATTGGAAAATATTGCAATTTATTCCATTCTTAACACTTACTTACCTAAAGTCAGTGTCAAATGTCAGTAGATTCGGAGTATAAGTAGCCTAGGGGGCGCAGTGTATGAAATGTTTTTTGATAGAAAAACAATTGGAAATTAAGTTTGAATTCATATTTGGGCAACGATTGAGACATTGAGAAGTGACTTGGAACCAACTGATATTATCAGACGTTAATTGTCATGGGTTTGTGGCACATACAATATCTGTTTTGAATAAATTATTATATTATTTTTAAAGGGTGTCTAAAATATAGTCGAAAGACAGCAAATTAAAAAAGCGGCCAAGTGCGAGTCGGACTCGCGCATGAAAGGTTCCGTACCATTTAAGACGTATTAAAAAAAATCTACTTACTAGATCTTGTTCAACATTTTACCACTTTGGACACACATTTTACCACTTTGGAAGTGTCTCTCGCGCAAACTATTCAGTTTAGAAAAAAAAAGATATTAGGAACCTAAATATCATTTTTGAAGACCTATCCCTATACCCCACACGTATGGGTTTGATGAAAAATTTTTTTTTTAAATATGATGCCGTATTAAAAAAAAAAACTACTCACTAAGATCTCGTTCAAACCAATTTTCGGTGGAGGTTTGCATGGTAATGTATATCATATATATTTTTTAGATTTTTCATTCTGTTATTTTAGAAGTTACAGGGGGGGGGGGGGGGGGCACGCATTTTTTTCACTTTAGAAGTGTCTCTCGCGCAAACTATTCAGTTTAGAAAAAAATGATGTTAGAAACCTAAATATCATTTTTGAAGACCCCACACGTATGGGTTAGATGAAAAATATTTTATTTTATTTTATGAAGTATTAAAAAAAAACCTACTTACTAGATCTCGTTCAAACCAATTTTCGGTGGAAGTTTGCATGACAATGTATATAATATATTTTTTTTAAGTTTTTTCATTATATTTTAGAAGTTACGGGGGGGGGGGGGGACACACATTTTACCACTTTGCAAGTGTGTCGCGCAAACTATTCATTTTAGAAAAAAATGATATTAGAAACCTCAATATAATTTTTGAAGACCTATCCATAGATACCCCACACGTATGGGTTTGATGAAAAAAGATTTTTTGAGTTTCAGTTCTAAGTATGGGGAACCCCCAAAATTTATTGTTTTTTTCTCTATTTTTGTGTGAACATCTTAATGCGGTTCATAGAATCATCCACTTACTAAGTTTGAACAGTATAGCTCTTATAGTTTCGGAAAAAAGTGGCTGTGACATAATCGGACAGACAGACGGATATGACGAATCTATAAGGGTTCCGTTTTTTGCCATTTGGCTACGGAACCCTAAAAAGGGCTTCAAGGAATGCAAAGTAATTCCAAGAGAAGTGCTGACCTCTCAGCATAGGTTTCTAGTGGGAGTCTACTCATTGCCTAAGCTTATTAAAGAAACTAGAGACAAAACACCCACAATCAAAAGGAAAGAACTAATAGGCTTTAAAGGAAACGCACTCATAGAAGATTTGAGTAACTACTTGACAAAGGATATGAGTAATACAACAACGCGGAACAATGTGGTCAAGCTTTGAAAATTCCTGCCAGAGCCAGGCACGTTATCAACTAGGAGTTGCTAAAGGAGGTTTCACCATAGGAAAGGATCCATCCTGGTGAAACTAAGAAGTCAAGGCAAGTATTGTGGACAAAAATAACCTGTTAAAAAAATGGCAGGAGACACAGTGTGAAGGAAACTGTGCCACACGCAAGAGCCTACACAAGAGAAAAGGTGTACTTACCAGGGATCGGAACCGGTTTTGTGCAAAAACATCGAAATAACCATATATTTCGGTTTATTTTATACTCTAAATGTAGGACTCAGTTGTGTTTTCAGATAACGACTTCGTATTATTAGATTGCCTAATTAGAAATGAAGTAATTTACAAAGAACGAAAAAATACCGTTTTCGTTCCCATACAAAAAATACCGGTTTCCGATCCCTGGTACTTACGTTAAAGTGGAGAATGCGGACTCAGATACAGAAATTTTCAAAATTGCTAAATAAGGCACCAATCAAAGCAAGACATTAAAGAGAAAATCTATCTGCCACGGAAACATTTTTCAAATTGACTTTCGTTTTCAATATAATCTACGTCTTGTCAAAAAAACCGGGAAATATCGTCGTTTTTTTCATCATTTTATATTTTACAAAAAAGTAACAGACCGATTTTCAAAAATATGGTCTATTATTTTTGTAAAATTTAAAATGATCTATCTTCATAACATAACTTTCGTAAACAGCCGAATTACACTTTTCCACGAAAATGATTAGTACCCCTAGTGTAAATTTGATCGACATCATAACGTGACGAACGCGTTTGCGTTAAGTCTCATTTTGTATAGGATTTTGAGTTTCCAAAACGTCCCGCTTGGCGCGCTCTTTCTAAATCCAATACAAAATGAGACTAAACGCAAACGCGTACGTCACGTTTCGAAATCAAATTTATTTACACTAGGGGTACAGATAAACAATTTCAATGTTAAAAAAGTAATCGATACATTTCATACGTTCCCTCAAACATGATATTACCGATTTAAAGAAGCAATTTTCATATTATTAGCCTTTGTGTTACCTATGTTCGTGATTTTTTTCTATGAAGCGAAATTCAAAAACTCAGGAATTAAATCGATACAGTCCCTCGAGAAAGGCTGGGTGAGAGATTGCTAATTAAATGTATGGCAGCCTTGATATCCAAAGAAGTGCTACGACTTTTTAAAACTCTATTTTCTGAACCTAATTCACCTTAATGGTGAGAACGGTCGCTTGGTCTGCATTTGTATGGCGCAGTGTGTACAGGCCGAAAGCATTATATGTGACATTATCTATGAAAAGGGACCTTATTGTCGGTGGCGCTTACGCCGTTATCAACGATGCTCCCATATTATAAACAACGCCGCGCTACGCAATGCGGCGTAAGCGCCATCGACAATAAGGTCCCTTTTCATAGATAATGTCACATATTTATAACCGGCCTAAAGCCTATGCGTTAGGCCGTTTGCATATAGTTTCCAAGAAAAATAGTTTAATGTTTTGGTTACGCCGTCTGTGATTAAACTGTATTCATCATCATCTCCTAGCCGTTTTCGACCACTGCGTTATACCGCTGAGAGCGTCGCTGGTGCGCTCTCGGGTGACTGATATAGCCAATTTTTGCAGCAAATGTACGACCACACTCGTTGCAAGTCAGCACCCCTCCGACATAATTGTAAAGTATGGTCGCAGGTGGTCTGGCCTTCAGCTCGTCGCGCTTAGCGTCGAGTTCTGTGAGCCGCCTGGCTTCAAACTGACGCACCTGAGTCTGCACAATTTGTCTTCAACGTGGACGGTCACTGGCTAGACTCTCCCACTTCGTTGGCTCTATATGAGCTCTCTTCATATGCCGTTTCAACACATCTTTGAACCGCAAGAATTGGCCGCCTTGTTTGTGCTTTCCATCTTGCAGTTCGCAGTAGAAGATGCGTTAAACTGTATAATTAAATATTGAGGAGTTTCATAGAATTTTCAGAGCAGTACCTTACATCCTTTTTTTAGTGTTTCTGATTAAAATATAAAATAAAAAAGATAACTATTAAAGTCGATTTATAAAGTATGCTTATTTAATCAGAATGATAGTGTTTTCTATTATTATTGTTGTTATTGGGCATCTATTGTAGTGGCCCTTTAAAGCAGTGTTGGCCGAACGTTAATTGCAATTAACCATTAACCATTATAAATTGAGCTGTAAACCGTTACGGATAGTTACAGTTTACGGCTCAATTTATAATCGTTAATGGCCAATAATGGTTAATTGCATTAACGTTTAGGCCAACACTGCTTTAAAGTTTATTATTGAATATATAAATGAAAAATATTTGTATTCACATCGAGTACGTTTTACCAGAATATGACACACGAGTCATAAGCTGCATACAGCAACGTCAACAGCATTCAGTAGCATTCTGTATATCAGTTATATAGCATCAGCAGAAATTATAAGTTATAACCTGTAAGTCTTATTCAATATTAGGAGGAGTTAGTAAACTGAGAGTAAGTATTTGGAAAATAATATTTTTGGCTAATTATAGATACAATTAACTAGAGTTAAGATATGTTTCAATACCGATCTAACTTGAGTTTTGCAATAGGTAAATCAAAATACAATGTTTTCTCATTATCAAAATAATCTATTAAGGTGCAGTAGGTTTACAACGCGGAAAAGTCTTTTGGGATCACAATACTAACGGCTGCCATAAATTTAATTAGCAATCTTAAGCCTTTCTCTAGGGACTTCAGCGATTTGAATCCTGAGTTTATGACTTTCACTCGATAGAAAAAATCACTAACATAGGTCAAAATGCTCTTTAAAAAATATATAATAAAAATTGCACAAAAACCAAATATATGAAAATTACTTTAAAAAACAAGCAAAATTATGGTTGAGGGTATTCTAAAAACACACAAAAAAATCAAATTAATAAACATAATATTCACTATAACCTTCCAAGAAATGTAATTGTAACGCAAACAAAGTGTAAATAAAGTATTGACCGGATATACTCGTTTCGGGCATGCGCAGTGCGCGACACCTTTAAATAGTAGATTGTTAACCAAGGGATGAAAGGCACTTCTGTCCGCCGAGGTAGCTTGGTGCTGGAACGCAGTAAAAGTGCCAACAGTCTGAGACTGAAATGGTGCCTTTCATCCGAATTAAACACTTTACTTTTAATTTCGAATACGAGGAAACTAAAATACTGTGTTTAATAAAACATGAGTAAGTATAAACTTTTATAGTATTTCTTGAGGGTACTTTCAATTTTTAGGGTTCCGTAGCCAAATGGCATAAAACGGAACCCTTAAAGTTTTGCCATGTCCGTCTGTCTGTGTCTGTCTGTCTCCGAGGCTTTGCTCCGTGGTCGTTAGTGCTAGAAAGCTGAAATTTGGCATGGATATATAAATCAATAAAGCCGACAAAGTCGTACAATAAAATCTAAAAATTTAATTTTTTTTAGGGTACCTCCCCTACACTTAAAGTGGGAGTGAAATTTTTTTTTGGCTTCAACTCTAGAGTGTGGGGTATCGTTGGAAAGGTCTTTCAAAACTAATAGGGGTTTTCAAGAAACATTTTTTGATAAAGTGAATATATTCGGAGATAATCGCTCCGAAAGAAAAAAAAATGTGTCCTCCCCTCTAACTTTTGAACCATAGGTCCAAAAATATGAAAAAAATCGTGGAAGTAGAGCTTAACAAAGACATTAAATGAAAACTATAGCAGACATGATCAGTTAAGCTGTTTTTGAGTTATCGCAAAAAGTTTTCCCTTCATAGTAAAAAGACTTACTTTAATTAGGTACTGATTATGCAAATTTGCCTATTTGTTTAACTCGGGTGAAAAGTACCGTTTCATCCCTTGGTTAACAATTTACTATACTTTAAGCTCCAGTTTAGCTTATTGTGACGGAAGAGTAACTACGGAACCCTACACTGAGCGTGGCCCGACATGCTCTTGGCCGGTTATTAATTAACAATTTAAGTAAAAGTATTATAATTAAAGTAAGTATATCGTGATTTATGGAATGGGAAATTGTACAACAAATCTATTTAATATCAAATTTAATTCTCTAAATCTAGCTTCCGCCTCCCCACTCACCCAATCGCTCAATTCTCCGATCACTCAACCTCACAGAACACCAACCCCTGATCACTGAAACCCTTGACCCTGAACCACCAAAGCGTCAACCGTCGTTCTCCGACCCCTCAACCCCAGACCATTTAACTCCTAATCCTCCCCCAATTCCTCAACTTCCAACTCCCGACCACTCATCTCCTACCCCCCAATTCCTCAACTCCCAATCCCTTAGTCCCCGACGCATCAACTCACCGCCCCCTCAACGCCCTAACTTCTCAAACCCTAACTCGTCAATCCCCAACCCCTCAACCCCCAACCTGAGACCCCCGTCTACCTTTACCACCACCGTCTACCTCACACACCTCTCACACCTACCCCTCACCTCTTCTTTCCAGCACTACTAAATACTACCTAAATCAAAAATCATAATACACCCAATTATAAGAGGTAAGTTTCACTTACATATCACCCGTGGTCTTCATAATCAGTAAGTTTGACACTGACATATTCGATATCGTAACTTACTTTCTACCCATCTCGCTCGTACTTGCATCCTATTAGTACGAGCGAGATGTATAGAAAGGATGTTACGAATACGTCAGCTCAGATGTAGGGTCAAACTCGTGGTAAGGCTACAGTTACACTACATCAAATTGGTAGTTTTCGAGAAGAAATACTTGAGTTGCTTAAGGATACAGTCAAATCACCATACATGTGCCTTTAAAAATTGAGGAGTTCCCTCAATTCCTCCTGGATCCCAACATCAGATTAGACCCAAAAACACTATGGGATCACCTTGGAGGTAACTCCTTTCAAATAAACAAGTGCGAGTCGGACTCGCACAGGAAGAGTTCCGTAACATTATCTATAAAAACGGTCACCCATCCAAGTACTGACCCCACCCGACGTTGCTTAACTTTGGTGATTGGATGAGAACCTCGAGATTGGAAAGAAATATTTGTTTTATTATGTTTTTAGTATTTGTTGTTATAGCGGCAACAGAAATACATAATCTGTAGAAATTTCAACTGGCTAACTATCACTGTTCATGAGATACAGCCTGGTGACAGACGGACGGACGTACGGATGGACTGCGGAGTCTCAGTAATAGGGTCCCGTTTGAACTAAAAAGAATTACTCAAATCGGACCACGGGTGTGGGAGTACTCGTCATCATCAGATCCACTTCATCAAATTGATGGTTTTTTAGAGAAAAAGCTAGATTTGCTTAAGAAAACACCCAAATTACCATACACGTGCCCTTAAAAAATGGGGAGTTCCCTCAATTCCTCATGGATCCCATCATCAGATCAGAACCAAATTAAAATGGGGCCAACTTCGAGATAACTCCTTTCAAACAACAAAAGAATTACTCAAATCGAAGCACGGGTGTCAGAGTAATCGGTGAACATACTACATTAAAAAATCATCATCATCAGATCCACATCATCAAATTGATGGTTTTTGAGAGAAAATGCTCAATTTGCTTAAGTAAACACCCAAATCACCATACACGTGCCTTAAAAAAATGAGTAGTTTCCTCAATGCCTCATGGATCCCATCATCAGATTAGAACCAAATTAAAATGGGACCAACTTGGAGATAATTACTTTCAAACAAAAAAGAATTACTCAAATCAGAGCGCGGGTGTCGGAGTAATCGCTGAACGTACATAAAAAAAATATCCACAATTGAATACAGAACCTCCTCCTTCTATGAAATTGAAGTCGGTTAAAAATAATAAACAAGTCAACAGTTAGACTAGGTTTTATCTGTAGTTATAATAAACGATACAGTCTTTATAATTGGCTAATCGGTTTAAAAAAATAGTTTTCTAAAACGTGCCATATGCGCATTTTACTTTAGGATACTAAAATTATTACTAAAATGTGATTTATTCAAGATTTTGTGTTTTTGTATACGTTTTTAAACATTTAGTCATCAATAACGGATATGGCAATAATAAAATGCTTCCATGATTACTACTATATTCAATACTTTTTTTATTTTATTTATTTGGTTTACTACAACTAGGACAGAAGGAATTTATTTAGTATTACTATAGATTTGCGGATGCTTTAGCTCCGGAAAGTTCTCGTCAGCTACCATAGCGCGTTGTATATATTACCTAAGCAAATAGACCAGCGGTTGAACTAAAATGGGTTTCGATAATATTAAAGTTTTTTCTTTTTTGATATGTCATTGGGAGTATGTTAAATAATACTTTGGTAAAAAGTTAGAAATTTTAAGGTTGAGCTTTCGGTTATATTTAAATATTTTAATTTTTGCTAATAACTAAGTAAATATAGAATTAAAGTTACAGAAAACTTTATCATATCGAATAACACTTCAATTTATGTACAATTTTCAGTTTTTAGAAATCTGGAACAGCTGCTTTCTGGTAAACGTAAAAACACGAGTTATTTTGTAAATATAGAATTAGAGTTGCTGATATTGCAAAATTACGATATTATCGATCAACTTAGTATTCTAGTAAAAAGTTAGACATGTAGACAATGTGCTTGTCTAGATATTGATTTCAGGTTAAGCAGTATAGCTAATATTGAATTAAAGTTTGTAGAGTTAATAATAATCGATCATCAACAATGATCTCAGTTACTAAACAAAAATTTAGAAATATAAAATCACGGCGACACTCATTACTGATATGTATGCATTCCTTGCTTATATAAATACGTTACGTTTCAAACGCGCGGCAAGTTTGCGCGCGCCGCGCGCTGTGGCAGGAGGCAGCGAACAACGGTAGTGGGGAGCGGGGTCCCTTGACTGCGTCTACGGTCCATCAAAAAAATTCCTAAAGCGTGTTTTAAATTAATAGCAATAGAAAATTGTTATTTTGTTGTTACTATAATAGGTATTGTCCGCGGTTTCGTTCACGTAGAATTCGTTATCGCGTTACATGAATATTATTTATTTATTTAAACTTTATTGCACAAACAAAAAAAAAAACAAATGGCGGACTTAATGCCAAAAGGCATTCTCTACCAGTCAACCATTGGGTCAAATAGAGACAAAAAAAACACATTCTCATACAGATGACCACCCTTCCTTGTACCATTTTAAAAGCCAGTTGCAGCTTTTCTTTCCCGATTTTTTTCAGATGTTTGGACTTGGTATTTTCCTCGCGATAGTTATTTGTTTAAAGGGGAATGTTGTTGTTAACCGCTAATGCTAATATTGATAACCGATAGTTATATAGAGATACGTTATAAGGTATATGCACCCTCATGTTATTTATTTCTGATAAGAAATAAATGTAAGACCAAAATTCACAGTGATACATTTCAAGTAGGTTGCCTTGTAAGATTGCGTACGGATAGTTTTTTTGTTTGTTATTTAATCGTATGATATATCAAATGAATGCTTATTTGAAAGTTGCCGTATTAAAAAAGTTGGTCCAGTTAATGGTCGCCTAGATTAACCGATTTTTATATAAGATGTAGGCAATCATGGACTGGACCAACTTGTTAAAAAGGCAACCTAGTACAGTTAGTAATATAGTACCTGGGCGACCGAGCTTTGCTCGGTTATAACTATTTATTGTAATATGGTGGTGATAATCTACATAAACTTAAAAAGTAAAATGTGAACTGACAATTATTATTATTTACCATCGATTTTAACCTTACAGCACTTGTCACAGAGTAACACAATCTATTGTCGATTTCTCTTATTACATAGGTAATTTTTTTTTACTAAATTAAACTTGTGTAAAACAATAAAAATTAAAAAATTATATTTAAACTTGAACATATTAAAAAAAAACATATAAAGTCACCGGGCGAGATTCGAACCCGTAACACTCGTTTAGCAGTCCGCGTCTTAACCCGCTGGACCAGACGGACAGTGGCCGGCAACACGAAATTAGTGACCATATTCTGCGTCGAAAGAAAAACGCATGAAAACTCGAAAACACGCGTTTTCCCAAACATAAGACTAATCTAGATAGATTGTATACCCCCAAAAACTCCTATATACCAAATTTCAGCGAAATCGTTAGAGCCGTTTCCGAGATCACAGAAATATATATATACAAGAATTGCTCGTTTAAAGGTATAAGATAAAATAACTTTTCTTTTGATATATCATGTGACGTTTTCGTTTACACACTAAAAGCACAGTGTAAAAAGTAACAGTGGGCCGACGCCTTTGATGTTTGCGTAAATGCCGACACCGCTCAAGGTCTCCGTACCTACCTAGGGTTATCACAGACTTACACAACTGCCCAAAAGAGGATGGAAATGTTTTTAGTTTTCATGTTGTATGATGTATGTGTACTAATTTTACAAATGACGTCCATTTTGGAAATAAAGATGGGGGACGTCACTTTTTTGAAAAAGTCGTCATGGGTGTTGTTTTCTGGGTTTTTAGGGGTGTGGATTTCAAGAATGGCATCTATTTTGAAAATAAATATGGCGGACGCTACTTTTTGAAATGGGTGTCGATGTGTGTAGCCGTGATATCAACCACCTTTAATTCTAAAATGGTCTCTATTTCTGAAATCTGCCACCAACAAGAACCGCCAAAATTGACGTCATTTTTGTAATTGGAACCCCGAGGAACCTCGGAGGTGACACCCATATCGATTTTTAAGAAAAATTAATGTCCGCCATCTTGGATTTCAAAATAGACGTCATTTTCGTTATCGGAATCCCAAGGAACCTCGGATATGACACCCATATCGACTTTTAAGAAAAAATAATTTCCGCCATCTTGGATTTCAAAATGAACGTCATTTTCGTAATCGGATCCCCGAGGAACCTCGGAGATGACACCCATATCGATTTTTAAGAAAAATTTATGTCCGCCATCTTGGATTTCAAAATGAACGTCATTTTCGTAATCGGAACCCCGAGGAACCTCGGAGATGACACCCATATCGATTTTTAAGAAAAATTAATGTCCGCCATCTTGGATTTCAAATTAGACGTCATTTTCGTAATCGGAATCCCGAGGAACCTTGGATATGACACCCATATTGACTTAAGAAAAAATAATTTCCGCCATCTTGGATTTCAAAATGAACGTCATTTTCGTAATCGGATCCCCGAGGAACCTCGGCGATGACACCCATATCGATTTTTAAGAAAAAATAATGTTCGCCATCTTGGATTGCAAAATGACGTCATTTTCGTAATCGGAACCTCGAAGAACCTCGGAGATGACACTCATACCGATTTTTAAGAAAAATGAATGTCCGCCATCTTGGGTTCCATAATGGATGTCATTTTCGTAATCGGCACCCTGAGGACTTTCAAAATAATGAAAACATCAAATACTACATGATACATATACAAACAGAAGCAAGAAACAATTTCTTGCTTTTTAAAGTCTTAAACTACTCATAATTTCTTAAAATAAGTTATAAAACATGTCCGCCATTTTGAATTTGAAAATTGATATCATAATTATGATATATTTTTGTTTACACTGAGACAAATAATTAGCACATGTCGTATGAAATATTTTAATTGTGTTTTTTTTTTAATTTATTTTTATACTACGTCGGTGGCAAACAAGCATACGGCCTGCCTGATGGTAAGCAGTATCCGTAGCCTATGTACGCCTGCAACTCCAGAGGAGTTACATGCGCGTTGCCGACCCTAACACCCTCCCACCCCTCGTTGAGCTCTGGCAACCTTACTCACCGGCAGGAACACAACACTATGAGTAGGGTCTAGTGTTATTTGGCTGCGATTTTCTGTAAGGTGGAGGTACTTCCCCAGTTGGGTTCTGCTCTAGATGTGGATTGACATCCGCTGTGCTGTGCCCTACCACACAGAGCCAGATGACATTTACAATGCCCATACCTCTCTTATAATGCCTGTGCTAAAAATGTGATTGCGAACTACCTGCAATAACTATACAGTACCTGGGCGACCGAGCTTTGCTCGGTTATAACTAACTATTTATTGTAATATGGTGGTGTATAGGTGATAATCTTAACTACATTCTTTTTCTAAATCAAACTTGTCTAAAACAATAAAAATTAAAAAATTATATATAAAATTGAACATAAAAAAAAACATAACAAAAATTAGTCACCAGGCGAGATTCGAACCCGTAACACTCGTTTAGCAGTCCGCGTCTTAACCCGCTGGACCAGACGGACAGTGGCCGGCAACACGAAATTAGCGACCATATTCTGCGTCGAAAGAATAACGCATGAAAACTCGAAAACACGCGTTTTCCCAAACATAAGACTAATCTAGATCGATTGTTTACCCCCAAAAACCCCCATATACCAAATTTCAGCAAAATCGTTAGAGCCGTTTCCGTGATCCCGCGAGATATACAAGAATTGCTCGTTTAAAGGTATAAGATAATTAGGCATTAAAACACTCGTGTGATCCTTTTAAGAAACTCACTTCGTTCGTTTCCTAAGCCCACACTCGTGTATTTTAATGCCTTTTATTATGTAGCAGTAACATAAACTACTAATATATGTTGAAAGTAAGTACAGGCGGCTAACACAATGGTAACAAAAGACAAAAGTTTTGAAAATGTAATTTTCATCATCGTCACTTGGCTGTACATTTGAGGGCCTATCGCGAACCACGTTCGACGTGTTACCTCTCTGTCGCACTTGTAAATTCGTACGTAAGTATGACAGGGAGGCAACACGTCGAACGTGGTTCGCGGTAAGCCCTCTGATGCCACCTCCATTAGTCTTTTGTACGCCGGTATAGCCTTCGACTCAATGTATAATCTACACTTTTTATGGAAACGTAGTTCCTCCTTCCCGTAGAAATATTTAACATTCCCATCACCAAGAAAGATTATTTGCTCGCAGTTATTAGCTGCTCAATTCCTCGTTTTTTCTCTGTTTCTATGTCAGTACAGTACACATATCAAACATTTTTCACTCATTTTGAAGTCATAATAACTTTTATTCTATAATTAAATTCATGTAATGTCCGCATCTAATTTATGTGCACGATAAACAAACAAATGAATGATTTGAAAGAAAAGACAAACAGCGCTTGCGAAGCTGAGCGGGGGGCGCGGGCGGGGCGAGGTATCTATCGCTCACTAGGTCGGCTACGATAGGCTCCCGCGTGCCGAGCCGACATGTTGACGGACCGGCGCGGCGTGGTTATGAATTTCGCGCCTTTTTAAGTTGATTTTACTATTACAATGCAAGCTACACACAGATATTTCTTACTTTCCATAAAATGGCTGCACATATTATTTTATAGTAATAGACTTATCTCTACGGACTTTAATTCAATATTAGATCTTACAGGACAAAAAACGCATATTAATTGTAAAGCACATATCCTATTCTTCTAATTTTTTGCCTTGCCTATTAACTTAAGAATTTAGATATGATATTGTGGATTTTTCAAACTTTAATTCAATATTGACAAAATAATAAGCTAATTTGAGTTTGACAAAGTAGCACGTTGATTTTTTTTCTAAAAATTTGATAGCATAAAGCCTCATACATATTATAAAAGACGATGCTTAAATTTTGTACTTTAATTCAATATTCAAAATTCAGCAATAAAAATACATAAATACCTTATTTATATCTAACGCTCGTTCTAAATTTTCTTCATATATTACAAATATACTTAAAAATATGTCCCATACCAGATAAACATCACTTTTCACTCTTTAGAATTATCGAAACTTATAGGGCAAAAATCCGGTCCCACTATTGGTCTAAAAGCCTAATTTTAAAACGTACGTGATAAGGAGAGATGTAAGCAACTGGTTTATGATGGGAGCGCATCACGCCCGCAACGCGCGTCGAGAGCGATGACCCTCGCCGCAACCGGCCCGCCAGTTCCTTTGGCACCCGCAAAAACACTTTACTGTTCGACAATACAGTTAATTCTTTGCACACGCTAGACGCGAGGCTTGGCTTGGGTGTAAACTGGAATACTTAACCTCTAGGAAGGTGAAAAATCTGGATGCGTTTGCGTTGCGTTTTTCTAACAACCCTATACGTTGTTGCTCCTTACGAAAATGCATTTCGCTTCATGTTCAGGCTACCCACCTAACCCACCGCACTTCTTACCCACGGTTATCTAAACTCGACACATGGTCTTGTTAAGTTATCTCTGTTGATCTTCGTATTAATGAGTCGGTGTCACAAATAATGAAAGAGATCCTTGACGGTTATCGAATCTTTACTGGACGAATAAACTACTTACATGTGAAAATTGTACTTGTAAAATGTGTGTATTTTTGTAAAATTCTTGACTATCATTTTATTTTGCTAGTACCTAGGGTAGACAAATCTAGTACTAATGTTATCCTTACAGCTATCTACGTACTGTTTATGTTAGTATTACTTAGTTTCCATGAAAAACAGCTACGAGTTAAATTTGAACCACTTTCCGGTGTATGTAGGAGCTGAACTTTGGCAAACTTCGGTAATTTTGGGGACTACCTACGTAATAGGTGCAGTGAAACTTAGTTAAGTAGAACCTGTATAAGTGAAAAAACTCCATAGCTAGGACTCATGGTGCGGTGTGCGGTCGCGACACTAGCGAGACAAAACAGACCTCTATAACTGAGATTAGTATTTTGGATTTTGTAGTCACATTTACCTCTATAATTGAGACAGAGGGTGTATTTACCTCTTTTACTGAGACTATATTTGCAATAATTCTTTTGCTCAATAGTTTTTTTAGAATGTTAAAGGAAACGACGTCTGTATCTGAGATAACGTCAATCTATGACCTCCTTAACTAGGACTATTCCAGATCAATTCTCGTGTTTTTATACTACGTCGTTGGCAAACAAGCATACGGCCCGCCTGATGGTAAGCAGTCTCCGTAGCCAACTAATAGTTTACCCACCAATTCCGCATTTGGTTAATTGTGTCTAAAGGTCTCCAAGTTTTATTGACTTCGTTTAAATAGTTAAAAATTTAGAAACAAAAGCTAATAAGTAACAAGAAAAACCAAAAATATATTTTTCATTTATTAAAATAGTAAGACGCAATAAAGCCTGTATCAAATTTAATGTGTCAAAATCTATCCTTTGTAGAATCATAAAAAATAAATAGGATAAAATATTATAATAGATTATAAAAGTTCACTTAATGTTCTGAAGGACAAATATTATTTTATCTTATTTATATTTTCAAAGATTACAACTCATACATAGGTATTGTTTACAAAATAACCACCTCTATAACTGAAATAATTTCTATTTTCATCTCTACTAATGGAACCCTCTGTAAATGAGACAGAAATTCATTTATACAAGTCTCAGTTATCCAGGTTTCACTGATGCAGATAGACTGGGTACCTACCTATTATGTGTTAATGCGGAGTTATCTCATGATGCTGCTGGGAAGGTGGCCAAATGAACGTCACAATAAAAAGGAACCGCAACGACTTTCGACTCATTACAAAAGTGTAAAAGAAATATCCATTACATTTATTTGCAATGTGTTTTCCTAAACACATCGTGGATGATGCAGCATCCAGGTCATTTAAATTTATGGTCTACACAGGTACCTTTTATAAGTTTATATTTTATATATTTGGAACACTGTACGTGTACATGATTAACTGGTAACTGGTAGCCCTGTAATGATATACGTCTATAATTTAGTCAAATTACTGTCTACTAATAGACGTTCTTGAAATAACTGCATATTTCAAGCAAAAGGTAGTCTTGGTTGTCAATAGCTACGCAATTACTTGCAGAACGATGAATAGTTATTTATTTGTTAACTTTTTTATAATTAATATTATGTTAGTATATGTAGTAAAAGAAAATTTAGTAGTAATCATCAAAAACATGTTCATGTAAAATGTTGCCAAGACGAAAACATAAGGCTCGCACTGTCAAAAGTTATCAAATCTCTTAAAGAGCTGACTTTGAGTTGTGAAGCTCTAACATCACAAACTCTACACCTTAGTTAAAATATACGACTTGGCCGTTTCGCTACCGTCCCATGGGCGTGAGGTGAAAATTGTATTCACTATTCATTATTTTTTTTTATAATACAATACTTTTTGTAGTAAGAAAACGGCCATGCCTCATCTATTGATTAAGATGTACAGTTAGAAGCCTGGCTCTACAAGAGATCTGACAACTTTGTGACAGTGCGTGCCTTATGGTTTCGTCTTGGCAACAATTTATATGAAAATGTTTTTGATGGGATTTCACTTCTTATTTTTTCAGTTGCTTAGGACAATCTTCCATCCCCTAATTTATTTAATCTATTAAAAATCCTTTATACAATCTGCTTTTTTTACTGATTCCCCATACAAACTTCAACCTCTTTTTTCCCCTAACGCCCTTTTCACCCTTACGGGGTGATTTTGGAGTTGAAAACTATTTTATATAAGGATAGGATACACCGGAAGGCCCCATAAGAAAAACTATCTACATACCAAGTTTCAACTAAATCGGTTCAGCGGTTATAGATTCCCCATACAAAATTCCACTGCTCTTTTCACCCCCTTAGCGGCTGAAACGTTCAAGGTTTTTTTTGTTGTTGTTCGTGTACTAATACTATCCTAAATACCAAATTTCAGCTTTCTAGAACTCCAGGAAGTACCCTAAGTGTATTGATGATAATCAGTGAGTGAGTGAGTGAGTGAGTGAGTGAGTGTCGAAATCGGGGTTATTTAGATATGAATAAAATCTAAAACATGAGAGCTATGCAATATAATTTTTTTATGCATAATAAGATTAGTATTAGAATTATATCTCGAGAATTTTGTTTATGGTATAATCCTAATCTAAGTTCAAAAAACGACGAAGCGCTATGCTGCGAGAAAAGGTATGTAGTGCCCTTGCGCTTCGCTTTACTTGTCTTGGCGGGGGCACTACCGTGCCCCCAGATATTAAATTTTTATGTTTTGTAGGAAGATAACAAACAAATCTGCCAATGTATTTACTAATCCGAAATTTGAAAATGAAGTGCGTACAAAGAAAGTCACATGGCACAATAAAGCAATGGTCTAGTCTAGTCGACGACGGCGTGCTAGCCTGGCGACCGGTGACCGGCGGCGCAGCAGCGCGGCGCATGTGCCTGGTTGGGCCAATGTGCACGGGCATCGCCATTTCCCATGTTACTCAACTTGGTGTCCACTTTTCACATGCGCGAAATGCGTTTTCTACATTTTCCACTCTTCCGCATTCAATTTATGTAATACCTACAACCATTTCAGAGTGTCTTGCTTTCAAGTGTGATTGCTAAGATACGTACAATCTACCCATCTCTATGCTGTCGCTTTGTCATTATGTTAAGTTCCGCGTATAGAAAGGTATGCGTAATGACCTAATGTATGTAGTTGAGATAATCAGAATTATACCCACCGAACAACCGCCTGTGTTTATGTTACTTAAAGTTGCAGGCGTCAAACAGACACAGCATAAATAACAGTTTTGCCGGTTGTAATCCCGGTCGATTTAAGTGTAGTGACAGCATAAATAGGTAAGCCTAAGTTAATTTGGAATACTTTATCTTGAAGAGATATATACTTATGTGCATAGGGAAAACTCAAACTTCTTAGAAAAAGCCAAGTGTAGTTGATGAAAATATACGTCGGTTTGTATTTCAGGATTGCTGGCAATTTGAAAGTGGTTTGACAAGTGTTATTCCAATTTTGCCACGTAAAATATACGTATCATAAGTTTTCATTGTTGGCTCAGCTAAAAACATACTTAGTTACAATAGGCTTCAATAATATTTTTATAATAAAAATTATGTTTTTCGTACAACTGTTTACACTTTGGGTTTCAAGTATGTACGAGTACATACATAGATGGATGTTTCGCCATTGGTAGGAATGATAAGATTGATAAAGGCAAGGTCTGTAAGAGTGAAAAATTAAATACATAATAATAAAACTTGATATTGACATTCGTGGCCCACTTAGATGCATAATGCCAACGGAGTAAGTAAACATGTTCAATCCGATGCCATAACGGGGCCAAAATGGAAGAAAGTGGTAAGATTTAATTCAGTATTGGAAGTGAAAGGTATCCGTCGGGTTTTCGCGGTACACTTTTGAGCTAAATTTATTCTTGTCTGATTCTTCAAGAAACTTATCAAGCTAAAGTAAAATCAAGAGCAGAACGTGTTTAGGTACCATCTGATTCGTCTATGCTTCAACCTGTTAAGTAGAAATCGTACCTTAATTACAAATATACGTATTATGAGGCGAGTTGGCTATAAGTTTTAAATCAAGTGACACCTCTCTACCCTCAGCGCTCACACCGGTGTTGCCCTTGTGTCATCCTAGATGTCGCTTTTAGGGACGGCCCATCTTGTGGAGCGAGTCACCGACTGCCGGAAATAAGATCGTGTACTTAGTTCATCGCTTTCACTAAATAGCCTAGTACATATTAGATTATAGTAATAGATAGTACTCCCAGTCTTACACCCTAGCGGGTGCTGCCTCTGCGTGTGTACTAAAGGGCAAAGATAGTATCCGCTCGGTATACCCTTTACATTTCATTAAAGTGTCGTAAGGACTTAACGTGTTGGCTTCGGCTCCGCATTCGCCTCCCATATGTTCGGAACACCATTGTTCCATAATGTAAAATATACGTATGAACGAAATGGTTAAAAGATTGACTTTGCTGGTTAAATATTAGGATGCGAAATGCATGTTTATGTATGGCCAGTCGAAAAATTAAGAGGTACCTAAAAAGAAAATTTACATACAGATTCCAGTATTTGTTTTAAAGTTGAAGGTATATATATAAGTAAGTATATATAAGTGTGTATTTTGTAAGTGTATATGTTTATAGTTTGAAATAGCTTCAGACCGATCGTGAACTGATTTATATGGAGCTACTCGTACATAAATAAATACATTTCACAACTTTAAAGGAAATCAGTTGTATTTACGTGATAATTTAACACTGTTAGAGTTAATACATACATATTAATATACAATAACAAGTGTTTTCTATGCGATGATGGGATGAGTATTTTAGGAAGCATATTTTGTTTCACTTTCTTGGTTTGGAACCCTCGCAACGCTCAAATTTTTTTCTATTTTGTCCACTCGCTTTGCTCGTGTATCAGTTTTGAAACTTTTCGCATGTTCTGGGCTGAAATAGTTGTGTGCAAGTTACAGAACATTTACAAAAATGCAGAAATATTCTCGCAAGTTTCTTGAAACTTAAAAGAGAATTTAATGCAAGTTTCCATTCAGATAGATTCTTGTGGGATTTTTAAAAGTATTACTTATCAAATATTAATTATCTAATTCGTTAAAAGGCAGTCGTTATCTAAAAGTGCTCGCATCTATTAAGTCTTGACAAGTTTTCATTGTTTGCTAAATTTAAATTTCTAAGAATTTTCCTATGGAAATTCTAATATCGTACGACGAACTTCTCTAAGGACGAACGTAGGATGCTAGTCTCAAAATAACCACGAGGAGCGAACAATAACATTGCTTCCTTGTAAACCACCTGAAGCACGTAATCTAGCCTAAAATATATCGCTTAAAAATGTATCCCCGTCCTGCAGTCTCTTTGGCTCTCAGGCTAGTTATACAATACCTCGTGGCATACCTCCCTGATACCAAGACAATACCGAACAGAACACGACCGTTAATTTAATACACATGTTATGTAGTTTCCAGTGCAAAACGTTGCTGCAAACTGACACAGTTGGGGGCCCGTTCTAAGTCACACTCTGGTCTTCTTAAGGAGTCTGTTGATATTTAGAGAACAATGACCTTGTGGTGTTCATTAAATAGCAAGAGCTGGCTCAGTCGCGGCCGGTAAATAAGGCCGCTCCATCAGGGTACATCTCGCGAGTGCAGGATTAATTAACTATAGGTATAAGTGCAGGTATAGCTATGATGGAATATGACGATCAAATTTATTTCGTTATTTTTCATCGATTTTATTCAAAAACGATGTGTAGTTATATCAAAACTTAGTGCCATTTATTAACGGTATTTTTTTAGGAAAATTAACCCACTTATTATTTAACTCGTCCATTCAGCTTATCGTAAATAATTTATTTCGTTGTTAGTACAATTAAGAAAGTTTCAGAAAACATTAGACTGTTGTTAGCGTTCAGTTACCACCAAAAATATATATCACCATATACATAATAAAATTAACAGTATGCTGCAGTGCACCATACATAGCAAAAAGGAAAGTTAATGTTTTCCTTTATTTATTAAATATGTTTAGTACTTACTTGTATTACAGGTCCCTGATGCGAGCACAGCAGCAAAAATAAGAATATTTTGTAGCTTATCCATCGTGTTGGAGTATATTTTAGGTGGTTACGCGTACGAGCTGTACATTAACTCAAAAGAGAGGAGCGCGTGTGCCGCGAGCTGCAGCAGCTGGGGCAATGCCGGCGGCGCCGGCGCCGGCGTGCGTGCCACCACCACTCCCTCCCCAGCGACACACACCTCCCCGATGGCTTTTTCGTTCTTCCTTACTACTCCTACTGACAGGCATGTTATCAAGTAACAAACGAGAATCATATAACAAATGTAGGTCCTGTTACTAATTTTCAAATGCTTTTGGGGTGAATTTTCAGTATGAGTAAACTGATCCCATTATGTCGCTACTTGAATATGATTTTATAGATAAAATGGATTTGTAAGGATTGGTTTTTGATGACTCATCAAGGACGTATTTAGAGGCAAACATTTGGCCAGTAGGAAAACACGCGTAATTCAATATTTGTATCATATGTCTATCCTTTGCGCTAAATTTTCTATATTTGTTGCCTTTTTCTACTGACAATGCTTGCCTGTCAGATTTATTTAATTTGTACCTATCTACATTTTTAACCATTCACGCTCTTAAAGGCTGTGTAGTGTTACTTTGTATTAAATATGGGTATTAATAGAATTAGTAGGTCAATCGGAAGTAATGTAAGTCCCTATAAGTTCGATCGTGACATGCACTCGTCAGTTAATGGTACCGTTGGTTTACTTCGACCGGTTTCAATGAATTCAATCCTACCAAAAACAAAAGAAGCGAACCGTTATACTATAGGTACGTAGTACGAAATCATATGTTAAGTAGCCTGGCAAGTCTAGGTATACGGTGATAATAAATTTAATATAATGTATAATCATAAATAGATAACAATTATTGTATAGCTATTAAATTAATGATACGATTTAAATAATTGCTTCTTCGTAATAAATTCTTCCTATTCATACAATTTTTTTTGTTGTTCCACTTATAGTTAATTTCTTTTTTGAGTGCTTTTATCTGACATTAGCTAAATTATTTATTTTTCATAAATAAACAGTTTGCGACTTGTCATGATCATGTTAAGTAGGTATTTCGAATATTTCTGAGCAACTTTCGCAGGGCAGGTACTTATTTACCATCGAACAAAGAAAATAATAATTAAAATATGGAACAATAACTTATACATTATAAACTTAAAAATAATAATACAAACTATAAATAAACTTAAAATAAAGGTCCTATAAATAAAACATGTCCTCCAAGTCACTGTCAACGCATGTGGCATCCCAGACTGTCGGCCGCCCCATCTTCCAAGGCACCAACGTCATACCGTCGGGCCTCTTACCATCGTCCCTAGCCAGACCGATGGGCTCCGGCGCTTCTGCCACAGGAAAGCCCATGATGCCCATGACTGTCCACCACAACGGCCGCGGTGGGGGAGACGTTTGTTACAGTCCCTATGCGCAAGCAAGTCGCCAGTCTGAAGGTGGTGTTATCTAATAGGGTCCCTATGGATGATGAGGGTAGGGCTTGTAGCCACAGATCCGACTCCTACTCCGCGGTGGCAAGAAGACGAGCTCGATCCGCCGTACTAGTTAACGTATCAACAAGATTATTCCGTACTAGACGGCAGAGCGGCTCGTCCAATTGCCTCTGCGAGCAAGGATTGGCAGGCGGATCTGTGTTGCCACAGGTTGGTGTCCAAACATTCTTGGCCTCGGTGTAATGTGCTGCCTCTATGATCCCGAGAGATCTAGTTAACATACTCCCAATCAGGTTTTGAGCGCTATGCACCGAGGACAAGAAGGCAGGCAGCGACACACTGGAAATTTTGCGGATACCCAGACCACCGTGTCGAATAGGTAGAGTGGCCTGGGTCCAGGACCTTTCTTCAAAACGTATGTTGAGAACTGATGCCAGAGTTTCCTGAATTAAGGAGTCAAGTTTTAAACGTACGTAGTACGCCCGAAAAGGGTAAAACTGTTGATACTCATAAAAAAACGGTTGTCTGTAAAGTCGGTTTACTGACGATAGTTGAACGTGACAACGTCATAAGAAAATACTGATGGAATGGTTACATTTTTCAAAAGAAAATATTAATTTTATTTGTTTGATAGATATTTTGTTTGGATATATTTCACTTCATACTTCACGAAAATATGTAAAAGTATTATCGTAGCAGCTGTCCACGCGGAAGCATCGCTCACTCAAGTAGGAGAGAGACAGAGGTCGAACGCCGCTGCCGAACACGGAGGCCGATTGTGCCTCTTTGTCGCTCGTTGCGCGCTCTCGCTTGCACTTCAAGCCTTAAATGGAACGCCTCGGAGCGAGGTAACGCCGCATGAGCCATGTTTTTTCGTGCGTGCAGCCGGCTCCATCGAATTATAAGACGTTGTTACGTCAAAAATGTACCTAGTCATATTCTTGTACCTACACAGTTTACACAATAAATGTTTCTGATTTCTTGGTTAACAATCTACTATTTTAGTTGGATATTTTTAACTTGTACCTGATTACTGGTTCTAAAGAGTACGCGGCAGGCGTCGAAAACCAATGGTTTAAAAATCAGATCTGTCGTGACTGACTGGTGACACAAATAACATTAATATTTTTATATCTCTTTTATTATTTCTAGGCATTTTCGAATAATTTAAATAAAAAAATAAGTACATACTAAAACTAATAATTTTGATACTTTGTACACGTGTCTACTTAAATTACTTTTGGGTGTTAACCATTAAAAATTAAAGAAATCATCTTCGTCGTATGATATGGCGGTAGTGGTAGCGCCTCTTATAGCAGATAACTTTAAGCCTTGTGCCTGCATTTTGTCTAACTCTGGTAACTCCTGTTTAATAGTTTCTTCAACGTTTATTTTATTGAGTTCTGCCTGAATTTTTTCTTTAATAGGACCTTCTAAGGCATCCATAATCTGATATCTCAACAGATTAGGCAATATATTGACTACGAATTCAATAAGATAGTCAAGAGTGCCGGCACCATTGCACCGCACCTGAATGTTACCGACCTCTAGGTCCACGTTTCTGAATTCGGGTTTCTCCCTTGTGTCGAGCGGCTGGGCGACGACGACTCTTCCAATGATGTACTCCACTGAGAAGGACGCGGTGCCGGCTCTGGACAACAGACCGCCGAGGGCAGCTATGTCCCACTGCGTCGTGCCTTCCAATTTTTGAGTGCCTATTTCAAAATCTGCTATAACAGTATTATTCTGCATTTTTAATGTTATATTTCCAACGCGATGAAACGATGATGCACCCGTCACCCAGGTGTTAGATAAAGATACAGAAAATATACTAACTGTAGCATTATAATCGTTTACTTTGTACGGGTCCATTTCCATCTCGCGTACTTTTCTTCTCGCATCCGCTATCACCATGTCTAATGGTGATATGGAGTTAGGGAACTGCATGTCTCCCGCAACTTCATCTAATTTCTTATTGATTTCCGCCCTCGCTTTAGTATAAGCTTCTTTTAGAATATATGGCTTGATGGAGTCGAATAAAAAGTTTCCAACTGAATTTACTATTCCTTGGAACATGGCTCCAAATAAACCTAGGTTCTGGAAATTCATGGATATTGTGTTAAAGGATATATCCATGAGGATGTCTTGAGCCCTGAGCTTGCCGTCACGCTCGACGCCGAGGTTGGCCTTGGCGGTGAGGCGCAACCCGGTCACGTCCACCGTGAAGGGCCCTTGCGCCTTGTTCACCCACGTTGACATGGTATAGTTGCCCCGGGCCTGCAGCTTATCTATCAGCATAGCCGCGTTCACCTGTAATACAGTAAGTTTAATGCAACTGTGTTGTTAACATCTACAAAGAACTACGAATGTGTCGATCGCTGCTGCATGTTGATGACAGTGACTTTCATAAAACATGTATCCATGTATAACGTCCTCTACTATAAAATCTCTTAGATATAAGTCAATTAAGTCATTTATTAAAGTCATGGAAAAATACCTAAAAACTATATGCCTCTGGCTCTATGATAATTTATTAAGCTACCCTGCCAGATACCAAAATTCATTGAGTGGAAAGATTAAGTTACTACGCACAGGAAACACCCACCTACTATTATTTTCACGCTATACTTAGGTACTTAAAATTAGTATAAAAGTGCTTTTATGGAACCATAATGGCACTTTTATACTAATTTAGTATTTGTATATTGGGCATTTGTTAGTGAGGATAAAATAAAACTAAACGTAAAATGTCGACACTGCATTACGACGCTAACCTCCATAGCTCCAATTTCAGCGTTCACGTGGAGTATTCGGAATTTGCTGATTCCGTAGACTGCAGTGTTTGTGAAGTGGAGAGTGGTGCCGAACGAAATCGTCTGCTTCATGTTGGGCACCGGGTAGGGCTCCGGGATGTCGGCGCCCGGGATTCCAATCGGGTCCGGCTGTTTGAAGTGTTCTAAGATTTGTATAATTTTTTTGCTTATTCTTTCTTCACCCTCGGCAAGCATTTCCGATGTATTATCATCTGGTGTGTCCGCATCTGAATAAAACACAAATACAATATTTAAGATAATCGATCTACCGCGAGAATAGTCAATCCGCCCGTGATGTAAAAGTTTTTAAATTCATTTTCGCTATTTAAACCTGAATGTGTTTTATTCATTAGTTTAACAATGAATTTTACTTAAAGTTTTGCCATTATGGATAGTCACGGAAACCTTTCTATATTTTAAACTTTATATATTTTATAATTAGCCTTTATTTATCGCTAATACCTATGTATTTTAAATGCCATACATATTAACAACGGTAAAAATGTTGATCCTAGGTAACCAGTCAAATTTCAATAATTGGAATTTATTCCAAAGAGTAAGTAAGTGATTTATTCTAAATAAACGATATCATGATTTACATCTTGCTTGTAAGTGTTAACCAAATAAGTTATAACTACTTCATTTTAATACTTATATTAACTTTATAATTCAAATTGATTATATCAAATAACAGCTCATGATTCAGGAGACGTGAGCAGGATCAAGCCTGCGTTTTCAGTAATTTATCAGTAACTGTTTCGTGCCAGTATTTGTGAGATTAACGTTAAATATTATTTTATTTTAGTTACGACATTTATGATCACCCTCTTTGTTTTATCAATAACAAGTGACAAATTGAATGTTATCGGAGTCTGGTTAGTTTTGAAAAATCGTAACTGACTCAAGTGTGACATTTTATTTTCTTCATAAAGTGTTGTCATAACGGTCGAAGAAGAATTATCTGTGTTAATTAAGTGTTGTAGATGATCAAATTTGTCCTTAAAAAAAAAGTTAGATAACAGAAAAAAGCGTGATTGTTTTGCTTAAATATGACGGTGAACGATTCATTAACATATACTGATTGTGTATACTTGGCCCTGCTCACGTCTCATGAATCATCCTGTATATAGATACCTTAATAGTTTTACAAGTAAGTAATTCCGTTCGCATAAGCAGACTAGCAACGCAAATGGACAAACAAAGGTAACCTGGTTTCTTACGCACTATGTTCTCAAAGTTAGCGAAGTCTCAATATCACGATTATTGACATGTTAAATAGCATGTTGTTAACAGTACAAAAATAAGTAAAAAGGTACCTTGAGGGAGGTCGCCGCGGCAGCAGCAGCAGAAGACCGCGACGAGCAGCGCGCGCGCCCACATCCTCGCGTCCCGTCTCACGCTATACTACTCGCGATAGCCGCCATCCGGGACGGGTCACGGTTTATCTGTCTGCCGCGTCACATTTCCCCTTAGTTTGTTATCGTAGGGACTCGGTCTCGGTACTAATGATCTACATCAAGTAGTATTTTGATATACATTAGTTAATGCATTGCAGACAGTACGATATGCGATTATCTTTAAAATGTTCACGCGGCGCTTTGTTTCGTGTTCGCTTAATTTCTACGTACTAATGATGGATTAGCATAAATCAATAATATTGCCAATAAATATTATTAGGGTAAATGCTTACCTACGGCAACCATTATAATTAAGTAGAATTTCAAAGTACCTATGTAGTCTCAAAATGAAGGAACCAGTCCTAAACTAAACGTAGAAGCAGGTATGCTTTTTAGGGTTCCGTAGTCACTACCCTTATAGTTTCGTCGTGTCCATCCGTCTGTCTGTCTGTCTGTCTGTCCAAGACTTTGCTCCGTGGTCGTTAGTGCTAGAAAGTTACAATTTGGTATGGATATATAAGTAAATAAAGCCGACAAAGTCATACAATAAAATGTAAAAACCTAATTTTGTTTAGGGTACCTCCCCTACACGTAAAGTGGGGGTGAAATTTTTTTTTTTGTTTCAACCCTACAGTGTGGGGTATTGTTGGAAACGTCTTTCAAAACTAATAGGAGTCTTCAAAAAATTTTATTTGATAAAGTGTATATATTTGGAGAACATTTGAACCATAAGTCCAAAAAATATGCAAAAAAAAACGTAGAAGTAGAGCGTAAGAAAGATAATAAATGAAACTGAAACTATAGCGGACATTATCTATTTAGCTGTTTTTGAGTTATCGCAAAAAGTCTCCCTTTCATTAAACGTTAAACGTTATTACGACATCAGATGGGTTGTTAAAGTTATTTGGCATTATTCATGTAAATAAACTAAAATTTAAGATAAAAATTGCTTATGTAACTCATTTTATTTTTATTTAATATTAAATTTATCTAAAATGGTTTCATTGGCTGCATGAGTAATATTGGCAGTTTTAGAACGAAAGAGGGAATCCCGGTAATTTTATATTCATATTCGTTTATTGCACTCATCATGTACAATGCATTATGTCCAGGACTTATTGCTTTACTTTGCTTTTTCATGATTTAAAAAAATCATTTTGAAATTACTGCAGTTTGCTAAAATATGTGTTTTTCCATCTATATAGAAATCTAAATGTTTTTCGCTATGGGATATTTATCTTTAGACATGCAAAGCCTCCGATTGCAAGTAAATCCAAAGGAAAAAAAGCGGCCAAGTGCGAGTCGGACTCGCCCATGAAGGGTTCCCTACCATTTATGACGTATTAAAAAACTACTTACTAGATCTCGTTCAAATCAATTTTCGGTGGAAGTTTGCATGGTAATGTATATCATATATATTTTTTAGTTTTATCATTCTGTTATTTTAGACGTTACGAAAAAAATGATATTAGAAACCTCAATATAATTTTTGACAACCTATCCATAGATATCCCACATGTATGGGTTTGATGAAAAACATTTTATTTTTTAATTTTATGACGTATTAAAAAAAACTACTTACTAGATCTCGTTCAAACCAATTTTCGGTGGAAGTTTGCATGGTAATGTACATCATATATATTTTTTTTAGGTTTATTATTCTCTTATTTTAGAAGTTACAGGGGGGGGGGGGGCACACATTTTACCACTTTGGAAGTGTCTCTCGTGCAAATTATTCAGTTAAAAAATATATATATTTGAAACCTCAATATAATTTTTGAAGGCCTATTCATAGATACTCCACACGTATGGCTTAGACGGAAATTTTTTTTTGAGTGTCAGTTCTAAGTATGGGGAACCCCCAAAATTTATTGTTTTTTTTCTTCAATTTTTGTGTGAAAATCTTAATGAGGTTCATAGAATACCAACCCACCAAGAATACTTACCCAGTTTGAACAGTATAGTTCTTATAGTTTCGGAAAAAAGTGGCTGTGACATAAACGGACAGACAGACGGACATGACGAATCTATAAGGATTCCGTTTTTTGCCATTTGGCTACGGAACCCTAAAAACTACTTACTAGATCTCGTTCAAACCAATTTTCGGTGGAAGTTTGCATGGTAATGTATATCATATATTTTTTTTAGATTTTTCATATCCATATCCTATGTTCTTCCTAGAGACTCTCTATACCAATTTTCATCTAAATCGGTTCAGCGGGTATTGATTCCTCATACAAATTTCCACCTCCTTTTTCACATCTCTAAGGGATGACTTTTGGGACAAAAACGTATACTATGTTCTTTCCCGGGCACTTAAAATATCTCTACATATACCAAATTTTAACTAAATTTATTCAGCTGTTTAAGCGTTACCTAAGAGGAATTAAACAAAAAAGTTTTTTTATGTGTATCAATATGATACCATAAATGATTCAGCATCCCCAATTCATTCACGGAACATATCATCTTCTATTTTAATCTTCTACTATTTACAAATAAAGGGAGCAAGCAATATTGCTATTTCAATCTGACGCATAGCTACGCCGCTTAAATCGGCTTACTTTGGTTCATTATGTGCACTGAGCATAAGCAATGTTAAAAAATGTGAACTAATAAATAGGTTATTAAATCCAGCTAACCAGTTCATTATTATTATTTTTTACGAGACATAAATGCAAAAGAGGAGTCATTAGCATTAAATTTTTGTCGTGTACAGACGCCACCACTTAGGCTGAGTTCTGCTGCTGACGTTTTAGTAGGTACGCCATCTAGTAATCTTAACCGAAATAAGAATTTGCACACTCAGAGAAGTGCGACGCCTCACTGTTAAGGTACATTTACTGGCACTGTATTTACAGTAGACGCGCAAGATGGCGTTATGCAGGTGCATATGCACATGAATGGTATTATACATTATAATTCTGTATGGTCCTGTATAGCAAAGCTATACAATATAGTGTAGGAATCATGGAATCAATGATTTCAAAGTAAAGGCCCATGCATACAATTCCAGTCGATCATTCTTGTTGCACGCAACACAGCGCCATCTGTTTTATACTGCCTAATGTAGGTACGTGGCTGATGGTTAAATACATACATTAAAGCAAATTAAAGCAGATTGCACTCTCGCCTCCAAAAAATGGCCCTAGAAAAATGGCTCTTGAGATCTTTCACCTTAGTCCCTTTCTTTCTTTAGGGCGACGATGAAGTGATAATTGAATGAATGTTATCATTGTTGCCAAAGCTAAACAAGACATGCTACTATTTTTATTAATATAAGTGTAATTATTACAGATTTTGCCGTGCTAGTTTACTAATTTCACTTACCAATATTATTACCTAAGTAGAAATAAGTAAGTGGGAGTTAAAACATATTAACCTTTTGAACGCCAAGAACACCTAAAGTCGTCGTTACTACTCGTGCCCACAGTGCCAAGGACACCTACAGGTGTTATGGCGGACGCTGTCAAAGTAACCTTCACGCTTTCGAGTAAGGTTTACATTAGCTCCCTTGCGCCCTGGATTTTGGCGTTTCAATGATGTTTATGACATAAAGCGTTCAAAGGGTTAAAATGTGTTACATAAATACATTCTTTTTTAATTACTTACTTACAAAATACTTCATAACCAAAGAAGGTTTATTTTTCCTGAATGTCAAAATTTTGAAAGGGACTATTCTTAAGTGAGTTAATAAACTAGCCTACCTTAACCTAACCTAACCTAACCAATAAATATGATATTTATTTTAATAAATATGCACTGCGCAATTCGCTACACGACTGAGAGCAGGAGTGTTTCTAAATGCGATTTTGACACCCTTGAATTCACCCCATTCGTAGTGCTCGTAAGGCCCGTCTTTACGAAGTATTGTACAGTCAACCAATTTGAATCCTAGGCCACTATAGAATCTTGTCGCTTTAACTACTCTATACATGACATGCATCACTCAATAAGCACTGTCGTAGAAGTCATTATGACATGGTTCTATAGTGGCCTACGAATCAAATTGGTTGACCGTACATACATGTCAATGATGGGAACATAGAGCTGGTATCCGCTACCAACTTTTAGTATGAAGGCTGTGAACTATCACACCGACCGTTTCCCGTAAGGCATATGTAAGACTAAATTGTTTGTTATATATAAATATACACAAATATACCCGTGAAGGAAAATAAAAGTATGTATAAACAAACCAATTAACCTTTATTAATTGGTTCTCCAATCATGTATTTATACACTAGAGCCAGAAAGTAGAAAAGATATTAACCTCTTCATTGTCGTAACATTGTGTGTGTGTAAAACCTTACTACTTACCTAACTACCTATTTATAATTTGGAATCATAAATATAAATTCAGCTGACCACTGTCACAGGCAGGAAATTTACAATAAAAACATAATAAAAGCATTGTAAGCTTACATTTGGTTTAATAAGAGCGAAACCAAAGGCGAACTTTGGATTAGATTTGGTACTTACTCGTACACATCGTGGGAACTGGAATAGGATACAGCGTATATTTATATCCCGGATTCCATCTACAAAGTGGTTCGATCGTAAGAAATTGTGATAAAGAAGTTCCACGCAGACGAATTAGCGAAAAAAAAGGGAATTAACTTAAGGAAGTTGGTATTTTATTTAGGTACCTACTATAAATACCTACTTAATCTTGTGATTAAGCAGGTAGGTATTTTTTGCTATAAATAGGATCAGCTGGCTTAATTTTATAGATATAGCCTCCTATATCTGGATAAGAGGTTGGAGTAGATAAATAAACTACAATAATTAGAAAGTAATATGTTTAAGTAAGTTAGGTTTTTTAAAGTTTACTTAACTAAAAATTGAAAAAATCATCTTCATCAAAAGATTCTGTAACAGAGGGTATATCTTTTAGAGATGATAATTTAAACCCTTGTTGCTGAATTTCATCAACTTTTGGTAATTCTTCTTTAATTGTTTCTTCGACATTGATTTTATTTAGTTCTTGTTGCACTTTTCCTTTTATGAGACCTTCGGAAGCATCCATAATTTGATAACGTAATAGATTAGGTAATATGTTGACAGACAGTTCAATGACGTAGTCCAAAGTGCCTGCGCCATCACAACGAACTTGTATATTACCCAATTCTAAATCTAGTTCTCTAAATTCGGGAGTATTTCTCACGTCTAGTGGCTGGGCCAGAACAATTCTCGCGTTCAGATATTCAACTGAAAAAGAGGCAGTCCCAGAACGCTTCACCAGGCCTCTGATGGCTGAGAAGTCCCATTGCAAAGTACCCAACATTCTCTGCGTGCCTATTTCAAAGTCAGCAATGGCCGTATTATTTTCCATTTTCAACGTTATATTGCCCACGCGATGAAAAGACGATATTCCTGTAATCCATATATTAGTCAAGGATACAGTGAATACGCTGACTGTAGTATTATAATCCTTAACTTGATATGGATCCATGCCCTTATCCTGTACGATCTTTCGGGCGTCTGCGATCACCATATCCAACGGCGACACGGAATTAGGAAACTGCACATCTCCTGCTACTTGCTCCAGTTTTTCGTTAATTCCATTTCTGGCTTTGGTATAGGCTTCCTTGAGGACGAATGGCTTGATCGAATCAAATAATAGAGTGCCAGCCGAGTTTATGACACTTTGAAGCATGCTCGCGAAGGTGCCGAGGTTTTCAAAGTTGGCAACCATTGAGCTGAACGACATGTCCATGGTAATGTCCTGAGCCCTGAGCTTTCCGTCGCGCTCTACCCCGAGATTAGCCTTGGCGGTGATATGGAGTCCACGGACGTGCACTGTGAACGGCCCGTTGTTCCGGTTTAACCATGTCGATAACGTGTAGTTCCCTTTAGCTTGCAGATTGTCTATCAATAAGGCGGCAGTCACCTGGAAATGTACCGGAATACAGTTATTTTTGTAAAATTGGCTTCTATATGTACCTAGCTAGTTATGTTTAAGAAAAGACCTTCTGTAATTTACGTCAAACTACGAGTAAGTTGCTTTAGTTCCAAATGATAATTCGGGCGGCGGGCAATTTTTCCTTAGAACTAAATTGACGCTCATTACGGAAGATCTTGCTTGGGCTCATGTAACTTGTGAAATGTTTTAAACTAGGTCTATCATTCAGCTGTCAAGTTTTAGCTGATATCCTGTACTATCATTTAACAAGAAAAAGCGTTCAGGTCAATGACCTCGTTTTCGAAAAAAAAGATAAAATGTTAAAAAAGTCAATTTTTGAGAGTTATTCGGTATTCCCACTTCGGTTCGGTATTCGGTAATACCGAATCGGTATTACCAGTGGTAACTAGCTAACTACTGGGATTTTTTTCTGACCTTTTACCACTGATAGCTACCTACTGGGAAAAGGTGAGATTTTCCATTTCTCAATATTTACCACCAAAATGTTGTTATAAATACAATATGAATATAGCGTGCTTTAATAAATGATTAAATGTCAGTTAGTGATTCAGTAGGTAAACTGCTTTAAAAGTGATCAAAAATATTATAACAGTTTTACCGGTATAATTGTAAAAATTTAAATAGAATGTCTTATCCTAAATAAGTAGAAAATAACGTCCGGATGAAATTTATTAAACCGACAGAAAAGATTTCGTTCTATTATTACAGCTACTTTATTTGGTTCTGTTATAACGCGATGCAGAGCTGGATTATTCATAATTTTTAGTCAGGCTTAATAAGTAAAAAGTATGATTGTTATTTAAAACCGCTTAGAGAGTGCTTCGGATGGGCTGACTGCTTGGACTAACCTACTTTTTCACCAGGTACAAGGTGATAACAATGTTAGCAAAAATGTAATAATAATATCCAAAGTATCTATTTTAAAGTTCTCTCTTCACCTTATGACCACAAGTCTCATCGCATCTTGGTTAATCCTAATGTCGGCATAAGACAATCACAAAAACTACCACGGTCAGTGAGTTATCCGTCTAGCTCACATGCCACCGGGTAAGTAAATATAATTATGTCTTCCAATACCATTCTTATCGGCCAGAGGCTGGCAGTTATGTTGAACAAAGAATATTTCACAAGGGTCAGACACGGCCATTAAGAACAAAAGGGTGCGCGGTGCGCGCCACTCTCGGTTTTTTGCACACGTGTTATTTAATAAGGACAACACAAAAGATATTCAAGAACTAAACGAGGTACCGATGAATATTGATAATTTCATACATTTTGATGGCCTTATATAAACTTAAAGAGATCCCATTTTTGCAAGATCACATTCTCAACTCTACCAGGTTAAATATTAGCGCCAAAGACGTGTAGAAACGTTCGCAATCGCACGTCATCACTCATCAAGTCATCACCATTCCAAAATTATAAAAAATAAATACAAAAAAATACTTAAGTGAAGGAAAGTGTACGAATAGTACCTGATCAGAGTGTAGAGTGTTATTAGCACCCCGCTAGCGTGGGTGATTAAGCAATCGAGTCAACCAGCGTAAAATGATCGAGCGATGTACAACCCGCGCGTAATTGGTATGCGAGCCTATGCTGGTTAGTCCGAGCAGTCAGCCCAGCGAAGGTACCAAAACGAAAGGTTAGCAGACTGGAGAATATGAGAAGCTGTATTACTAATGTAAAAGCAAATAATTTAGGAAATCACATATTATTTCTAAATTAATAACTACTTCCTATGACACCTGAACCTGACATCATTCCGATTTTAGGCGCATTTTTGATACATTTTTGATGACAGGCAATCTTGTACATCCTACACCTGTGGAGCTAACGGACTGTAACTAGTTTTGACAGGCAATCTTGTACATTCTACACCTGTGGAGCAAACGGACTGTAACTAGTTTTGACAGGCAATCTTGTACATCCTACACCTGTGTATAGACCAATAGTGGGACCGGATTTTTGCCCTATAAGTTTCGATAATTCTAAAGAGTGAAAAGTGATGTTTATCTGGTATGGGACATATTTTTAAGTATATTTGTAATATATGAAGAAAATTTAGAACGAGCGTTAGATATAAATAAGGTATTTATGTATTTTTATTGCTGAATTTTGAATATTGAATTAAAGTACAAAATTTAAGCATCGTCTTTTATAATATGTATGAGGCTTTATGCTATCAAATTTTTAGAAAAAAAATCAACGTGCTACTTTGTCAAACTCAAATTAGCTTATTATTTTGTCAATATTGAATTAAAGTTTGAAAAATCCACAATATCATATCTAAATTCTTAAGTTAATAGGCAAGGCAAAAAATTAGAAGAATAGGATATGTGCTTTACAATTAATATGCGTTTTTTGTCCTGTAAGATCTAATATTGAATTAAAGTCCGTAGAGATAAGTCTATTACTATAAAATAATATGTGCAGCCATTTTATGGAAAGTAAGAAATATCTGTGTGTAGCTTGCATTGTAATAGTAAAATCAACTTAAAAAGGCGCGAAATTCATAACCACGCCGCGCCGGTCCGTCAACATGTCGGCTCGGCACGCGGGAGCCTATCGTAGCCGACCTAGTGAGCGATAGATACCTCGCCCCGCCCGCGCCCCCCGCTCAGCTTCGCAAGCGCTGTTTGTCTTTTCTTTCAAATCATTCATTTGTTTGTTTATCGTGCACATAAATTAGATGCGGACATTACATGAATTTAATTATAGAATAAAAGTTATTATGACTTCAAAATGAGTGAAAAATGTTTGATATGTGTACTGTACTGACATAGAAACAGAGAAAAAACGAGGAATTGAGCAGCTAATAACTGCGAGCAAATAATCTTTCTTGGTGATGGGAATGTTAAATATTTCTACGGGAAGGAGGAACTACGTTTCCATAAAAAGTGTAGATTATACATTGAGTCGAAGGCTATACCGGCGTACAAAAGACTAATGGAGGTGGCATCAGAGGGCTTACCGCGAACCACGTTCGACGTGTTGCCTCCCTGTCATACTTACGTACGAATTTACAAGTGCGACAGAGAGGTAACACGTCGAACGTGGTTCGCGATAGGCCCTCAAATGTACAGCCAAGTGACGATGATGAAAATTACATTTTCAAAACTTTTGTCTTTTGTTACCATTGTGTTAGCCGCCTGTACTTACTTTCAACATATATTAGTAGTTTATGTTACTGCTACATAATAAAAGGCATTAAAATACACGAGTGTGGGCTTAGGAAACGAACGAAGTGAGTTTCTTAAAAGGATCACACGAGTGTTTTAATGCCTAATTATCTTATACCTTTAAACGAGCAATTCTTGTATATCTCGCGGGATCACGGAAACGGCTCTAACGATTTTGCTGAAATTTGGTATATGGGGGTTTTTGGGGGTAAACAATCGATCTAGATTAGTCTTATGTTTGGGAAAACGCGTGTTTTCGAGTTTTCATGCGTTATTCTTTCGACGCAGAATATGGTCGCTAATTTCGTGTTGCCGGCCACTGTCCGTCTGGTCCAGCGGGTTAAGACGCGGACTGCTAAACGAGTGTTACGGGTTCGAATCTCGCCTGGTGACTAATTTTTGTTATGTTTTTTTTTATGTTCAATTTTATATATAATTTTTTAATTTTTATTGTTTTAGACAAGTTTGATTTAGAAAAAGAATGTAGTTAAGATTATCACCTATACACCACCATATTACAATAAATAGTTAGTTATAACCGAGCAAAGCTCGGTCGCCCAGGTACTGTATAGTTATTGCAGGTAGTTCGCAATCACATTTTTAGCACAGGCATTATAAGAGAGGTATGGGCATTGTAAATGTCATCTGGCTCTGTGTGGTAGGGCACAGCACAGCGGATGTCAATCCACATCTAGAGCAGAACCCAACTGGGGAAGTACCTCCACCTTACAGAAAATCGCAGCCAAATAACACTAGACCCTACTCATAGTGTTGTGTTCCTGCCGGTGAGTAAGGTTGCCAGAGCTCAACGAGGGGTGGGAGGGTGTTAGGGTCGGCAACGCGCATGTAACTCCTCTGGAGTTGCAGGCGTACATAGGCTACGGATACTGCTTACCATCAGGCAGGCCGTATGCTTGTTTGCCACCGACGTAGTATAAAAATAAATTAAAAAAAAACACAATTAAAATATTTCATACGACATGTGCTAATTATTTGTCTCAGTGTAAACAAAAATATATCATAATTATGATATCAATTTTCAAATTCAAAATGGCGGACATGTTTTATAACTTATTTTAAGAAATTATGAGTAGTTTAAGACTTTAAAAAGCAAGAAATTGTTTCTTGCTTCTGTTTGTATATGTATCATGTAGTATTTGATGTTTTCATTATTTTTGAAAGTCCTCAGGGTGCCGATTACGAAAATGACATCCATTATGGAACCCAAGATGGCGGACATTCATTTTTCTTAAAAATCGGTATGAGTGTCATCTCCGAGGTTCTTCGAGGTTCCGATTACGAAAATGACGTCATTTTGCAATCCAAGATGGCGAACATTATTTTTTCTTAAAAATCGATATGGGTGTCATCGCCGAGGTTCCTCGGGGATCCGATTACGAAAATGACGTTCATTTTGAAATCCAAGATGGCGGAAATTATTTTTTCTTAAGTCAATATGGGTGTCATATCCAAGGTTCCTCGGGATTCCGATTACGAAAATGACGTCTAATTTGAAATCCAAGATGGCGGACATTAATTTTTCTTAAAAATCGATATGGGTGTCATCTCCGAGGTTCCTCGGGGTTCCGATTACGAAAATGACGTTCATTTTGAAATCCAAGATGGCGGACATAAATTTTTCTTAAAAATCGATATGGGTGTCATCTCCGAGGTTCCTCGGGGATCCGATTACGAAAATGACGTTCATTTTGAAATCCAAGATGGCGGAAATTATTTTTTCTTAAAAGTCGATATGGGTGTCATATCCGAGGTTCCTTGGGATTCCGATAACGAAAATGACGTCTATTTTGAAATCCAAGATGGCGGACATTAATTTTTCTTAAAAATCGATATGGGTGTCACCTCCGAGGTTCCTCGGGGTTCCAATTACAAAAATGACGTCAATTTTGGCGGTTCTTGTTGGTGCAGATTTCAGAAATAGAGACCATTTTAGAATTAAAGGTGGTTGATATCACGGCTACACACATCGACACCCATTTCAAAAAGTAGCGTCCGCCATATTTATTTTCAAAATAGATGCCATTCTTGAAATCCACACCCCTAAAAACCCAGAAAACAACACCCATGACGACTTTTTCAAAAAAGTGACGTCCCCCATCTTTATTTCCAAAATGGACGTCATTTGTAAAATTAGTACACATACATCATACAACATGAAAACTAAAAACATTTCCATCCTCTTTTGGGCAGTTGTGTAAGTCTGTGATAACCCTAGGTAGGTACGGAGACCTTGAGCGGTGTCGGCATTTACGCAAACATCAAAGGCGTCGGCCCACTGTTACTTTTTACACTGTGCTTTTAGTGTGTAAACGAAAACGTCACATGATATATCAAAAGAAAAGTTATTTTATCTTATACCTTTAAACGAGCAATTCTTGTATATATATATTTCTGTGATCTCGGAAACGGCTCTAACGATTTCGCTGAAATTTGGTATATAGGAGTTTTTGGGGGTATACAATCTATCTAGATTAGTCTTATGTTTGGGAAAACGCGTGTTTTCGAGTTTTCATGCGTTTTTCTTTCGACGCAGAATATGGTCACTAATTTCGTGTTGCCGGCCACTGTCCGTCTGGTCCAGCGGGTTAAGACGCGGACTGCTAAACGAGTGTTACGGGTTCGAATCTCGCCCGGTGACTTTATATGTTTTTTTTTTAATATGTTCAAGTTTAAATATAATTTTTTAATTTTTATTGTTTTACACAAGTTTAATTTAGTAAAAAAAAATTACCTATGTAATAAGAGAAATCGACAATAGATTGTGTTACTCTGTGACAAGTGCTGTAAGGTTAAAATCGATGGTAAATAATAATAATTGTCAGTTCACATTTTACTTTTTAAGTTTATGTAGATTATCACCACCATATTACAATAAATAGTTATAACCGAGCAAAGCTCGGTCGCCCAGGTACTATATTACTAACTGTACTAGGTTGCCTTTTTAACAAGTTGGTCCAGTCCATGATTGCCTACATCTTATATAAAAATCGGTTAATCTAGGCGACCATTAACTGGACCAACTTTTTTAATACGGCAACTTTCAAATAAGCATTCATTTGATATATCATACGATTAAATAACAAACAAAAAAACTATCCGTACGCAATCTTACAAGGCAACCTACTTGAAATGTATCACTGTGAATTTTGGTCTTACATTTATTTCTTATCAGAAATAAATAACATGAGGGTGCATATACCTTATAACGTATCTCTATATAACTATCGGTTATCAATATTAGCATTAGCGGTTAACAACAACATTCCCCTTTAAACAAATAACTATCGCGAGGAAAATACCAAGTCCAAACATCTGAAAAAAATCGGGAAAGAAAAGCTGCAACTGGCTTTTAAAATGGTACAAGGAAGGGTGGTCATCTGTATGAGAATGTGTTTTTTTGTCTCTATTTGACCCAATGGTTGACTGGTAGAGAATGCCTTTTGGCATTAAGTCCGCCATTTGTTTTTTTTTTTGTTTGTGCAATAAAGTTTAAATAAATAAATAATATTCATGTAACGCGATAACGAATTCTACGTGAACGAAACCGCGGACAATACCTATTATAGTAACAACAAAATAACAATTTTCTATTGCTATTAATTTAAAACACGCTTTAGGAATTTTTTTGATGGACCGTAGACGCAGTCAAGGGACCCCGCTCCCCACTACCGTTGTTCGCTGCCTCCTGCCACAGCGCGCGGCGCGCGCAAACTTGCCGCGCGTTTGAAACGTAACGTATTTATATAAGCAAGGAATGCATACATATCAGTAATGAGTGTCGCCGTGATTTTATATTTCTAAATTTTTGTTTAGTAACTGAGATCATTGTTGATGATCGATTATTATTAACTCTACAAACTTTAATTCAATATTAGCTATACTGCTTAACCTGAAATCAATATCTAGACAAGCACATTGTCTACATGTCTAACTTTTTACTAGAATACTAAGTTGATCGATAATATCGTAATTTTGCAATATCAGCAACTCTAATTCTATATTTACAAAATAACTCGTGTTTTTACGTTTACCAGAAAGCAGCTGTTCCAGATTTCTAAAAACTGAAAATTGTACATAAATTGAAGTGTTATTCGATATGATAAAGTTTTCTGTAACTTTAATTCTATATTTACTTAGTTATTAGCAAAAATTAAAATATTTAAATATAACCGAAAGCTCAACCTTAAAATTTCTAACTTTTTACCAAAGTATTATTTAACATACTCCCAATGACATATCAAAAAAGAAAAAACTTTAATATTATCGAAACCCATTTTAGTTCAACCGCTGGTCTAGTAGCACACGGACTGTAACTAGTTTTGACAGGCAATCTCGTACGCCCTACACCTGTGAAGTACATGGAATGTAACTAGTTTTGACAAGCAATCTTGTAGTAATGGCCTGGTCCTGGTTAGGTATTAGGCATCATACCATTTAGTCAGAATTCAAGAAGTTATCCAAGTATTAAGTTACTGTAATGATACAGTACATTGTAACATCAACTCACTGTGGGAGCATACTCCAAGGTCGTAGTTTAAATCTGATAAGATTCGAATGAAGTAAGAATACACTGTAGGCATATATTTTACTAAAAATACGTAGTAGATACGTAATGTTACGTAGTAGATAAGTGCAATACGAGTAGGGTAAACCGTCCTTATGTCAGGAGCAGGGGATCTACCCTAGGTATTTAAGTAGGTGAGTGTTATAAAATGAACTGTATACTTAATAACATTTCGCACGTCGTAATTTGTAACGTTTCAGATTGTAAAATGAACACGAAGAGATCAATATAAATTAAACAAAAAAATACTAAGATCAATGCAACGAAGTAGGTACGCTCTCTTTGTTCTTTTTTTGTACCTATCGTGTATCTTATAAAAGTATGACATCCTCCATTTGACACGCACTTAACAGGGTTTTTCCTTATTTTATCATTATTTCACAATAGGTATTATTCGCATAGGCTGATATTATACTTAATTATTATATTATAGATATTACATAAGTTGTTATTAATATTGTATTTAGCAGACATTACAGCAAAAAAATCACAAAATCAATCCAAAATATTGGTATATTCCCACGCCAGTCCGCCGCCATACATTTCTATTCCCATCTGTGCCCGGCGGGGACTAATAAGAATAAACCAGAATGTTGTCTAATACAGTGTGCCACGGAAATGTACTCATACCTCCATGTCTCCGATTTCTGCATTGATATGTAGAATTCGAAACTTGCTAATGCCATAAACAAGAGTGTTTTTGAAGTGCAGCGTGGTTCCGAACGATATGGAGTGCGTCATATCAGGCACGGGGTAGGGGTCGGGCACGTCGGCGCCAGGTAGCCCCACCGGCTCCGGCTGCTGGTAGTGCTCCATCGTCGCCAGGATCACTTCGCTTAATTTTTTCTCGCCATGCTCTAGGCCAGCTTCCAATGATTTCTCTTGTCCAACTCCTTAAAATAAGAAAAAAACGTTTATTCGTTGCACTTGTACGATGTTGAGTACGTTTATCTAACTGGATATATAGAATGCCTATTTAATTATACAAAACATGTTACTGCCACATATATTGAAAACACACTTTGCGCGGCAGTGGAGGCGGCGGCGACAGCGGCCGCGAAGAGCACAAGCTGCGGTGGGCCCCACATCCCGGCGGCTCGGGCGCTACTGCTCAGCTCGCTCCCATCCCATCGTACCACTATCGCAGGTCACATTTTATCGCACATGTTTTTTTTACGCAGAATTGATTCATAAAATACTTATACTTCTGAATCTCTTTTATCTATTCCATGAAGGGTTTGTATGAGGTAAGCCGTAAAGATAAAAATACAATGATCAGTGATCGCCTTGCTAGAATTTTAATCTTTAATATTATTAAGTATCATAATAAAGTCTTAGGTAGAAACGCTGATAGTTTTCCATAATCTAAATAATGTACATTTTAACAATATATCGTTTTTACCCGAATGGGTAGGGTATCAAATCTCATTATAGGTAAGTTATTTGCTTTATTTCCTACTTTCTTTAGTCATTTGGGTAGCTTATTTTTATAGTATATAGCTTATTCCCCAAACAAAACTCTACCTCCTTTTCACCCCCTAAAAGGATGGCTAGATAATTGGTCAAAAATGCATAGCCTTGTTTTTAGGGTTCCGTACCCATAGGGTAAAACGGGACTGTATTACTAATATTTCGCTGTCCGTCTGCCTGTCTGTCTGTCCGTCTGTCACTAGGCTGTCTCATGAACCGTGATGGATGATGTATTTCTGTTGCCGCCGGTAGGCGAGACTCGCATTGGCCAGTTTAGTTATTTCTTACGAATAGTTAAACGATTATAAGCCTCAACTTATAGTCCTTTTTTTAGAAATGTATAACTTCCACCCCCCTTTTTATACGTACGGGATGATTTCGTGGATAAAACTATTATATATCCTTTTCTACAACTCTAACTATCTTCATATCTAATTTCATGTAAATCGGTTCAGAGGTTATTGATTCGCCATATGAAATTCCATCTATCTTTTCGCCCCCTTAAGGGATACTTTCTGGAATAAAAACTGTCCTATGCAAGTATGCACTACCATGGGATTCAAACTATCCCTGTTTCAAATTTCAACTACATCGGTTAAGCGGTTTAAACGTGAAGAAGTAACAGTCACCCAGACAGACAGGCACACTTTCGCATTTTATAATATTAGTAATGATTACTTGCTCGACATAATACCATCTTAAATTGTGTCTTGGCTTCAAATCTATTTACAATAAACGATGAATGCTTACTACTTGTGTTCCATTAAGTCAGTCGGACCAGGGTGCGTAACCAACATGCCAATTGTTTACGCTTCGTAGCGAACGACACGCAAAGGTCACTTTCGCGCTAATGTGGAAGAGTGATAGAGGAACACAAAGCTTTTCTTTGTCGCAGCGCAAGCAATTGTCACCTTAGCCAGACTCCCAGGTCAGACATATGTCATACTCTTTTTACATGAAAGTTTCTAGGTATCTATTTACCATAAAGTCGGTAATGTTCCCTCCTCGGATCAAGCATTCCGCAGGCATATAATAGATTGTGCAGTCAGCATACCATCAATACGTGGTAGCGTATAGAACAATGCGCCAAAAGTATGTATCTGCCACATACTGTCTTTATGACAGATAGTCTCATCCACTACTATTAAAAGGAAATACCTACCAGCTGAGCCCCGTCTCAGATTTGAGAATTTTAGGTAAATATCTAAAATTAGTGCGATAAGGACAACTGCAGCTTAGGTGAAAAATCCTGCGTAAAAAGCTCAGAAATCGAGGTTTTGTTCTCTTCATTTTCCTCCGCTCAAACTTAACCAATCGTAACAAAATTTTGGGAACGGAATGAGAAAAACAATATGTCTGACCATTTTATTTTTGCGTTTATTATTACCGGTTTTATACGCTAGGCGTCTGTTGTTAACGCATTTCCAAGTAGCCTAGTTAACAACAAGAATATCAAAAAAAGAAAAGCGTACAATAATAGATAGATATTGAACTCATATAAAAAATATTTCTCTAGGGCCGAAATCTAGAGAGGAAAATGTCGGGAACGTTTGTATTGAAAAATGACCACGTATGTATCCTCTTAATCATCCACAATAAAACAAACAATGTTATGCGAGACAACAAGAGGTGAAAGTATGTATTATTAAATACTTTGGTATTATTAATTATAATGGTACTTGCAGCAATCCTTGCCATGTGGTGATTGTTATTTGTAGAGATCGACCGAATATGGAGTTTCCCGAAGGTTGCGATGTTCGGTTCAGATCTTACCAAACCGAATTGAATTTGCTTCATTAAATTGGCAATAAAAGATTAATCGCTTCCAAGGCAATTCCCTAGAAACAAATAGGCAAAAGGCAACAATCTTAAACAAATATTTAACACTCTCCAAATCATCCAAACCAGTGCCGAAGGTTCGCTTTTGGCTCTAGTTTTGGCCGAAACCGACACGGAAACTTTTATAGGCTTAGGTATTATATTGAAATTGTTAAATAAAATGTCAATGTTAGCCTTTACTTATTATTCGCATCAGGCGGTACAATACAAAACAATAAGTAAGCGAGCGACAATGTACTGCCCTTTGGGCCAAATATTTTTCACCAAATTTCAATTCCCAAATAACATATCGCAGTGGTTAGTAGATTTACATAATTTCACATTTTATTAATTTAGTATAATTATCATTAGGCATAATTTTAGTTCGTCAAGTTCTGTTAAGACAAAAAGTTTAATAAGTAATAAACGTTCTCTTTTAGCTGATATTATATTCCAAAAATGTGGCTAAAATATTATAATAAAATGTGAAATTATGTAATATTAGTGACTTCGCACACTCAACTTATTACTGGCAGAAATATATTTTATTGTATAAATAAAGAAGCAGCTTTGTATACATTTGTAGGTGCCAAAGCGTGAACTTGTCTTAAACAAAAAGTTATGTTGAGTTAGAACTGCGATCCCGACACAAAAAAACTTTTGCCAGGAACGTAGGTTAGGTTACGAGTAGAACTTAGAAGCGTGACAACGGAAACGAACTTCTACAACTCCCGAAAGAGGTTAAATTACTTAAACCATTTTACCTGTAATTTAAGGTGAAACAGACATCAAATACAGTAGGATTTTCAAAATCGAATCGTAAGCTTAAGAGGAAAGGGGACGGCCGCTTCTCCATACAAACGTAGTCTCCATTTTTCTCTCTGGATATTGATATTATGTAAAATATTTTTATATAATTGTAGGGGACGTTTGACTATTTTTTCAATATTTTGATTATTGTAAAAACTTCGAGCGAAAAACAGAATTCATACAAAATTTTAAATGCTCCTTAACTCGTATAGTAAATAAAAATTCTGTTAAAATCTAACGTAGGGGCATAGCTATGGTTGATATGCAACAAATTGTGTCATAATCAGGCATCGGAGTTTTTATCGCATGGTAAGACTAATGCGAGCTATGGAGTCGACATTAACAATGAAATTCAACTCATATTCATACTCATACTCATTCACTTATTTAATTAGTGATTTTAATTTTACAAAGACAAGAATGTTCGTAAACGATCCTTTAATTTTGTCTTTCAGGACATAAATATCACTAATACAAAATTATGGCCATTTTTATGTATTGATTAATTTACATTCATATTATTTTTACCTCTTTTAATATACATATTGTTTTTTTTTTAAATGAAATTTCGTAATATAATCAATACATAAATAGTAATTAATCTTATTTGTAATTTTATATATTCAAAGACCAAATTAAGGTACTCATCAAAGTTCTAGTTCTTGGTTATAAAATTAAAATCACTTATTAAATAGATGAATGAGTATGAGTACGAGTTGAATTTGATTGCAAATGTCGACTCCATAGCTCGCTATTAGTCTTACCATGCGATAAAAACTCCGATGCCTGGTCATAATATTTTCACTAATGTTAATATCTAGGGAGCAAAATGAGGACTACATTTGTATGAAAAGGCGATTTCGCGCGGGTCCTCCACTTTCGTCTTAAAGAGATCGTGAGCTTGGGAAGAGTATGTTACACCAAACGATACATTTGACTATTATTCATTTAAAGTATATATAAGAATAAACAATTATTTCAAACGACTTTGTGTAAATGTAAAATTGTTATAAGTTGTTTTGACAAATGTTTTTTTGCCAAATGATAATTTGAGTTAAAAAGTTTGCGATGAGATAATTAAGTAGGGAAATGTTTATTGCCCATACACCGAGCACTTTCGAAGTTAACTGAGCACAATCCGAACGGAACAAAAGTACCTACAATGTCGTAAGTTTCGGTACGACCGAAAGTATCGGCAATTTTGGCACCGAACCTGAACTACCGGCTGAAATATCTTTACTTTTTTCGAAACGAATGAACGAAAACCGAAATCGAAATTTCGGTCGGACTAGTTTCTTCGTAATTGTTCAAACATTAAAAGGACAGGTGTTTTAAGCGAATAAGCGTAATTATGAATAGCTCCCAGAAATCATCCCTAGTTGGATTCATTTCTTGCTTTTGTAGCAGGCCAGGTAACAAATGCTCAAAAAAAGCTCAAATTTTTTGACTTCGTAACTTTGTTTGGACTAGTTACGAGATGAACATATCAAAAGTAACCCTTGAGTCTTGAAGCAGGTTTGAAGGTCCCATTTTTCGGCTCGAAAAATTTGTAACAATTTATGCACATCACCTAAAAAAATTATTAATATAAAAATTGCTTCTAAAAATGAGCAATTTTATTTTTGACGGCAACTAATTGATTACTTTTTTGTACAATTTAAAATAAATTAAAATTTCCGAACACGCACAGCGTGAGAGAAAAACACGAACCTATGGGGCCTTAATGCAAAAAATCATGTACTACTCAAAAACAAAGGAAAGGAAAAGGCCAAGTTTCTAAGTGCCGATCATTATCTTACAGAAGGCTCGGCACGTACCTAGAGTCAGACCAAGACAAGTCTGCAATGATTTTGATAGCACTTCTATGAAATTATGACGTCTAAATAACACCTGCACTGCGTGTGCTATCAAAATCGTCTCAGACTTATCTTGGTCTGACTCTACCACCTTTGTACATACGTTTATGTAGTTGTACATATGTTTGCGAAGTGTTAATATGATCATTACCTCGTACCGGTATCAGTCGAAGATTTAATATGAAGTCGATAAACATATTTGGTGTAAACGGTTCTATTATGGCGGACCCCAAACGTTAATAACGTGATATTATATATCTATATGTATTTCATTTCAATGAATGATCTCGAACTTTAGCAATGACGTAGCAGTTAGATTCCTGTACTGTACAGTATATAACTCGGCAAGGTCGGCCCTAGCTCTTAGTGGCGTGAGCACCGTTGGCTGCCTCTTGCCTATTGTCTTATGGCCTCGCAACTTGTGATTAGCTCGGTTCTGGCAGAATGACTAAGTCTCTCTCTGTAATCATTTTCTTGCAAGTTGTTAGCAGTGTTTTCCCGAAGGATTTACGTAAGTGATCATGTGAGTCCAGTACTCTTTACCCAACCATAATGTGCACGTCAATAATTATCAATCGTTCATTAGACAGTACAATTGTCATTTTTTTTATATACCGCCATACGAGCCTTTCAAGTTCACCCAAAATAACAAAACTCTCACACACACACACACACACATGTACCTATATATAAGTAAAATGGTATACTGAAAAAATAAGTTCCAATATGTTATAGCACTTTAAATGATTTTATCAGGTAATTACTTGATTTTTGCAAATTCTTTTCCTATAATACCATAAGGCAAACCTTCAGGATGCAGTTATGTGTTGGAAGGCATAGGTGATGCTATATTATTAAATTACTTATGAATAAATGACAACAATTCGAAAAGCACTTTACAGAAAGTGTTTTAAATGCCGAAATAGGTAGGTGCATAGTATATATGTTGATAGCTAGTACAAGCTGTATTCAATGAATTGCACTCGCAAAATCGTGACAATTGTAATTAGGCAAGTCGACCCCGCCACGCTACTACGAATCCACTGCGAATCAAATCATAATTAAATTACCAATTATCATTACACTTTGTTTTTTTTTAATCCGTTAATTTTGCCATTTGGCTAAGTACTAATAAGGAAATTTAACTAACTGGCATAAGTAGTTAGTTTTCGTAAATGTAAATATTAAGTATTATTTTTTGAAATTTCATTTGTAATAATTAAACGATCCACCTGCCACTATTAATACATGGAAATCATACAAAAAAAGAGGTGTTGCCTTACATCTAATGAAGTAGTTCTGTTTTATATATATATTGGTAGCGATGATTGGTAATGGCAAATCCAAGTTTTCGACCTCGATAGCCCTTCGGATCATTGTGTGTATAATATACAGTACAGCGAGGGAAATTGTTATAACTCGTATCTCTTGTATATATTTAATGGACCAGGCTTGTGCTTTGGATCCACAACACTCCTTTTGGGGCCAGCGTGTGTGGTAGCATTTCTTCGTCAACCTGATCAGGCCGGTCGAAATTGTCATTTGATGGTGGATTATCAATGAATGGTTTTTCAATGTCGGCACACATCTCCGGTCCTGTATATTCTCGCAGGATGGACCATTGCTGTAGTTGCAAACAGCTGAGCATTTTGAGTCCTGCTTTCCTGCAACCACAAGTGCTGTTACAACCTTTTTTGCAGTTACAGTTAGTTCAAAATTTTGCAAACCTTTGAAAACCCGTATCTTAGAAACTATTTGGCTTACGAAGACTAAATTATAGTCAATTAATTGCAAATATCATCTTCTTAAAAGTGTGCATATTGACTTTTGCCTTAACTCCGGTTCTTAGTGGATATTTTTTACAAAACCTGAAAAAAGACCTAAAATTTAATGGATTTTCATATATGTACTTTACAATAATCCCAAGGGCTTTCGAGGTCGAAAACTTGGAGTTGTTATTACCATTTCATCACTACCAACATATTAAAAAAACAGAACTACCTCATTTGATGTTAGGTAAAATGTACCAATATTGTAAAACAGACATTAAGTACAGTCAGCATCAATAGTAGCGGATGAAACAACGCGCCAAAAGTATCTGATATTACGGATAATTTTTCCAAATATAGATAAATCTCTAAAATTTACATTCAAAAGTATATCTTTTACCGTCTTAATTGTTCTACATATAGAACCATCTCATTTTGTTAAGCTGTTTCAGAATGGTACATACTTTTGAAACCTTGTTTGATCCGCTACTTTTGATGCTGACTGTACAACTAATACAAAAAAACAGTTGCAATTAATGATAGGTATGTCAATTTCGTGACGGACGTCCCTAGTCCGAGATACTGAGCTATATGTTTTCTTACGCTGTTGCGACTAATAGTTTTATTTAACAATTAATTACCAAAGTTCTTTCAACGGTTTTAGTATGTAATATTCACCTTAAAATAAATCTTTATTTAATTTAATTTGTGAGTATAAGGACAAGCATATTTGTAAACTATCCTTTAATTTTGTCTTTTAGGACAAAAATATTACAAATAAGAATAATGACTATTTTTTGTATGAATCATTTAATAAACTAATTTATTCAAATAATTAAAGAAACATAATATTAGAAATAAAAAAAGAATAATAATGTCTTAATAAGTAATGAGTATAATAGGGATGTTGACTGTATTTAAAAATACTTTTTTAATACATTTGCTCAAAAAGAGGTACTTTACGTAGCTGTTTAGCGTGCGGAAAGTTGGATTTCGCGAACTAGTGCTTTTTACTTTTCCACTTGTTCCAATTCATGACTATTTATTGATGAGTGTTAATGTTAGTTTCCTTTAAAGGTCGTAATCAACATAAAAACCTACTGTTAATGTAAAAATAATAAATATAAGCATATATCATATTTGATTACTTACCTCTTAACACAACACATATAACACGAATATAACATGAATATGTTTATTTTTTTATATTGAATATTGAAAAACCGTTCTTAATAAGTTGTCTGAATGGAACGGAATAGCTGCCGAAACGCCTGTCAAAGCAGAGCCGTTTTTTCTTACTGTAAGAATGTTTTAAGTTTCCAAAGGCAACATTCGATATTATTTTCATACAATTTATATATACGATACACAAATAATCGTAAGTAACGATACTTAGGTAATAATAGTATAATATTTTATACCTATTTACAACTGTTTCTGTCTTATAGAACATGAATAAAAAAGTACTTGTTGTTTTTCTTATTTTTTCGCAACTGTATTAAAAAACGTCGTTCGATACACGTGCGGAAATGTCATTCTTCCGCACTAGCAACGAAATGTACTATTTTTCACACCACGCATGAAATAACGCACCAGAACAGGATTGAGAAACGTAGAATGAAGTTATTTTTAGACACAATTTATATTTTATAAATCGTATACGAGTAGATCTACAAAGAGTATTTAACATGTCTATGACGTCATTATGTTTTATATATATTCAATAGTGGCAAATCGTTTTGATAGTTCGAAAAAAGAAACTGATTTGATTAGTAAATACCCAATTATTTATTTGAATATTTTATGTAATAGTACTTAGTACAAACTCGTAACGGGCGGCTTTAAATTAAAACACGAACGAAGGGAGTGTTTCTTACCGACACGAGTTGCGGATTAACTATTCGCACGTAGGTCGTACAACGTTTTACAGTACATATGAGATATGAGCCTATACATTATGACTAGGCAAGTAAAGTGCTAACTACCGCACTAGTGCGGTAAAGTAGCACCATATGTATGTACCTATTGTAAAATAATAATGTTAAATCATTTTTCAGGAATACCAGTTGAAAAATGTAGTGATCTGAAGAACTCAAAAGACTAATTCTATACTGTATGTAATTATTATAGGGCATAAAATTAATGTAACAGTTTCCGTTAAAAATCTAGAACATCCCTTAAAACACACATTTCTAGGTATCTTCATTTGCATACTTTCCTTAATTTTGTGAATATGATATATGTATAGGTATGAATATTTATTCATGCATGAATTTTCATGCCGTTATAATCTGAGACTATGAACGCATATTCTTTACACTTTTATCCTTCTTCTTTATTGGGTTATTTTTAAATTAATTTAATTCTAAGTATAATAACCACTAAAAAGACTTGGAAATCTTTTTTCAGATTTCTTATCCTGCCTATCTACTAAAATGCATAAAACAAGATTATATTTTTGCAGCTAGAGTTTGCCTAGCAACAAACAACAAATTTGAATGTTCATTTCCAATGTATAACTGACTGTTAGGTGCAGATATTTATAGCGGTATCTTAGACTACGACTAATCTAAGGCAAGTGTGCACTCTCGGAAATGCCTTATCAGATAAAGATTAATTATCTTCAAAACGGATTTAGAGTACCGGTGTCTTTGACAAATTTACTTAATTTACGCCCAGTCTTCCCGATGAGCTAAAGCAAATTGATAGTAATCAGTTTAGTAATAATATTACAAAATGGCTGTCTGAAAATTGCTTTTATAGTGTGAGGGAATTTTTAGAGCAGAAATGAGTACAGCAAAATTGTAAAATATGATTATCAGAGATTATGTTTATTTCTTTACATCTTATTTTTAATTTATTTTCCCAATGACTTTTAAATAAATTATACACGACATCCATTTTGTAATAACAAATTTTAACTTATCGTTGTTAGTTTTATTTATTCTTGGACATTCTATTATTTCATTTTCAAATTGATACAAGTCGATGTAATTTTTTTAACTATGAAAATTTTTGCCACTGTTTTATTTTTCTTAATTTTTCTATATTGATTTATTTTATGTTAAACTTATCAGTTATTTGCATGTCGTGTCTTCGACTGAAGACTGATACTTACATGTAAAACCTTTTCTTTTATCATCTTGTACCATAACTCATAAGTATTCTAGCAAATGAAGAAATTCTATTCTATTCGAAGAATGTACCCTAGCCTAGGGCCCTAGAGATGAAGATAGACGAACAGCTATTTTGCTAATAATAACAAGGCTGAGTAATAATGAGGCTAAGAACCCACAGATTATAAATGGTTTCAAATAGAACCCTGAAAAAAGTCTAGCTAGAGTCTGTGGTTAATGATCTCGGATGTGACATATCTAAATTAAAGCTTTTTCAGCGCTATCTAGGTATATTAAGCTTTACGTGTTTATTATGCCTATTGATTAAAAATAACAACTTAATATAAGGAAGGAAATTTAATTGGTGATTAGGAGTTGAAAATATGGTAAGTAACCATTCTAAATGAAATTCATTACGTGAATTCTCATGCAATTTACTTCACTATCAAATTAATTACATAACAATGATATCGTTAAAATTAATAACAACTGGATACATGGTCTTACTATTATTGAGGTATACATAAAATGCCATCGCTTAATATGAAATTAACACTTATAAATTGATTACTATGATAGTTTTTTATGGCTTTTACTTTGGAAAGAGGTTTTAAAACTTTTGACTAAACCATTTTAATTTAATTAAATTTCAATAACAACTTAAAATTTAGTGATGCATAAATGTGATCGCCATCGATTAGTGTATTAGGCAAATGGTGTTCCTGATCACCGTGTATGTAATGTATGAGAGTGAGACATGACGTTGAGGCGTAGTGCTAACTCATCACTTGTCCGCTACCCGTGTTCCATTTAATTTGATACTTACCTGTTACCTACAATCCTTCAATATTCAATGTTTTAAGTATTCTGACCTCTGCTTGAGGGCTAGTAGCATAATCGCTGTATTTATCATAATTTTTTTAAGTTATAAGTAGTTATTTATTTAACTAAATAAGAGTTTGTAAGATGAGGCAAAAATATTAAGTTTTTTCCTAATAATCATGCGTTGCGATATAAACCATTAAGTTGACAATCTAAGTAAAACGCTATGCTATTGCTATGATGGTCGCTGCCACCCTGCCCCATTCCATTTCCTGGGCTATAACCGCAAAAATCGAAGTTCGCTAATTGCGGGCATTTTTCTGTCACTCTAATTACGCCTTCATTGGAGTAAAAGAGAATGATCCCCTCAGTTTCGGTTTTTGCGGTAGGCCCCCTGCTGCATACATACAAATGTGCATTTGAGCGATAACGAGGTGTACGTTTAAAAACTTGATGCGGCGCGGCGCGGGTGATTTCAATCCTTTGATACCTATGGAAGTGTCCTACGTGGGCAATCTCGTGGTGTACGTGAATAATGCCGTTGGGCCGCCGCGCCGCGCCGCGTCGTATTCGCGAGATATTGGCTCACGTAAGCCGCTGCGTAAGGACCGGGGCGACGAGGAGCTTACCGTAACTAAACGGGGGATCGTTAGGACTTACATGCCGTTTTAAAATAGTATTTAATGCAACCGTTGTTTAAGAGAGGTCGAAAAAGACGAGTGGCGTGTGTAACAATTTGAGGCGAAGCCGAAAATTGTTAATAAAGACGCCACGAGTATTTTTTGACTCAGTTAAACAACGTTGCATACAATACTTTTTCTACGACGAAGTACTTACTTTGAAATAAAATTGTGAATTTAACAAATATTTTTCATGTCATCTATCGCGATTTTGAAGGCAGCAAATTTTTAGTGACTTCTTGGGCCATCCCTGATATTTTTTCAGGCGTAGACACTGTTTTCGTCTTCATCCATTTTAACTTGAAAGACACACTGTTTTTAAACACAAAACTTAAGTTTTTATTCGACAACCACAATAACCACATTCAAGAAGTAGCAAAGAATGGAGGGTACGGGCGGGAAAATGAATGAATGAAATTAAAAAAAATTGTCTTATGGTTCACTTATTTGTCAGAGATGACATTTAAAATAAGGTTGGCAACAATGTATTTCATACAATATTTTTTAAGTGGTACAGTCAGCATCAAAAGTAGCGGATGAAACAACGCGCCAAAAGTATCTGATATTCGGGATAACTTTTCCAAATATAGATAAATTTCTAGAATTCGCGTTCCAAAGTATATCTTTTACAGTCTTTGTTGTTCTATATTAAAGACATCACTTTATGTTAAGCTGTTACAGAATGGTAGATACTTATAAAGCGTTATTTGATCCGCTACTTTTGATGCTGACTGTACTACACGAATAACACGAAGTATCGAAAAGTGCCATAAAGATACTGCGTGTGTGCAAAAATGCGTTTCTGGGGAATAGACTAAAGACTTGTCTTGACAACTGTAAGGTAGGCCTTTAAAGATGTGTGCACGGCGACCCTTTAAATGACAAATAAAAGTACGGGAATAGAAAAACATTTTAATGTTAACCTTTTTACTAATGCCATATGTTTGTGTTTCGTAGAAAACGCTTTACACTCACGCCCAGATATTTTAAGGAGTGCGTTGCTAGGGCTGTGGGTGGTGTCACCGACTCCCCCCATCAGTTCTGTACAGTTCGATTTTCAAGGTACATATTTGTTACTTCACTAGACTTGCGCAATGCAAGGTGTAGTTTAAGGTAATTGTACCAAATACTTGTCTGATATCTTAGGACATATTTTACTTTGTACAGTTGACTGCATAAATATTGAAGTAAACTACTATGATCATTTTAAGCTGAAATGATCTTTTAAGCAGTGATTTCCTACCCTAGTCTTTTTAGCATTGCTATTATGCCCATAGGAATATTATTTAATTAATCTACTAATTAGTTAATGTCAAATTGTATTTTGATAAGATTGTCATTATCATTGTAATAATACCTAATCTAGCCAGACAGTAAATCAGTACTACAAGCGCTATGCAGCGACAAACTCACTTCAGAGCTTATACTCGAATGTCATCGAAGCCTCACGGAAGTGAGCAAAGACGGCAACAAAGTAACTGTTCAATGGATAAAGGGGCATAGTGGATCAAGAGGAAATGATGCAGCGGATGAACTGGCCAAGAAAGGTTCAAAAACACTGGCAAATGGACCCGAGCCCATCATATCCCTACCAATATCTTACATACACAATCAGATAGACCTACATCACAGACAACTGCACAAAAATATTGGCAGGAAATGGACACATGCAGGCAGACCAAAGATATTTTACTGGAGGTAAACTACAAGCTCACCAAAATACTACTGAAAATACCTAGATAGCTACTACGGAAAATAGTAGGATTAATTACAGGACATAACATACTAAACAAACCCAATATGGTTAAAACAGGCAGCCCCATGTGCAGAGCGTGCATGGAAGAAGGGGAAACAACAAAACACATTCTCCTAGACTGCAAACAGCCAGAAGTATACAGAAATAAATATCCAGGGACTCCGTGCACACTAAAGGAGGCAGTTCGCAACCTGAAAGCTTTGCTAGGCTTCGTGGAGGAACTTGATGGGTGGGTAGGGTAGCGCTACCTCGGTTTCACGCAAAATAGGCACAATGGTTGTCGATTTGCGGAAAATGCCGATACAGAAGCACTAACTAACTAACCTATTCTAGCCATACATTCTGTTACACAGTTAATTGTACACAACAACTAAATTAAAAGTTATTGTATTACATTTTATGTATTTTATGTATACTAATGTGCGTAATGTATATTGATTATTATATTTTGTCATGTCTTGCGTTAAGTAAAAATACCCAGGATATTCGACCCCATAGCTTTTGAAACTTGCCTCAATAACCTTGGAAAATTAATCTATGCCCAGGGAGTAGGAGTTACGTCTTCTAGGTATGAGCATTAACGAAATGTTAATCTTTTATCCACGAATACGGTGTTGCAAATAGGTTGAACTTAAGTGTCTAATGCGGTATTTTCTTACACTTGGGCACGTGTATTTATTAAAATAGATCATTTTTGTCAATATTCAGTGATCGTTTTATCTAGGTCTGGTCACAAAACCATAAAATACACAGGATGATAGTCTCGCAGCACTTTGTTAACGATATCTGCCGCTTCCGCTGTATTCAATGAATGCATTGAAAATTTTAAAAAAATTGGTCATTTGAATAAAAATTTTCAGACAAGAACGTCATACTTCCGCAAAAAATTGTGCGCAAATTAGGCCATATTCGCTTGTTCCTCAAGATTCATGCATTAAAGCATGATAACATGGAATAACTATTAAGATTTTTTATTCGTTGTTGGTTCCTTTACTCGGATTATAAAACTTTATTAAATAACTTTAAAATTATAGTCTCTAGAGGCAATGAATTTTGTCACAGAATTTATTGCTAAACTAGGTACAACTTTATGTACCCACCTAATCCATTTAAAAAGGTTACTAACGGTTTTTCAGGTAACATTATGTGTGTATTATGTTTTGGTATGCTAAATTTCATTACAGACGAAAACCGGGAAGTGGGTCAGTTAAATTAAGTTATTTGCAACACATACCCTTCAAATCAATGAGGTTATTAAACTTATTATGTAGGTATTATAATTATATAATCGAATTATGTATCTGATGAAGTAAAACTAGCTTTATTCATTTATGATTAAGGCCTCGTAGGTTCGTGTTTATCTCTCACTCTCACTGAGCGTAAGCGTAAGCGAGAAGGATGTACGTGCTCGGGACTGCGGATGTCATGTTTTAGAATTTAATTTTGATGCAAGGTTAAACAAATAACCGGCCAAGTGCGAGTCGGACTCGCACAGGAATGGTTTCGTACCATTATCTATAAAAACGGTCACCCATCCAAGTACTGACCCCGCCCGACATTGCTTCGGTGATTGAATAAGAACCTCGAGATTGGAAAGAAATATTTATTTTATTGTTTTTAGTATTTGTTGTTATAGCGGCAAAAGAAATACATAATCTGTAGAAATTTCAACTGGCTAACTATCACGGCTCATGAGATACAGCCTGGTGACGGACGGACGGACGGACAGCGGAGTCTCAGTAATAGAGTCCCATTTGACCCTTTGGGTACGCAACTCTAAAAAGAAAAAAAGTATCGCTAAGTTCCATTTTTAAGAGCAATTTTCATATTTTTAGCTTTTGTGCATAAATTGTTACAAATTAAAAGGTGCGTTTTAGACCTATGTTCATTATTTTTTCAATCGAGCGAAAGCCAAAAAATCAGGATTCGAATCGCTGAAGACCCTAGAGAAAATCCTCAAGACTGCTAATTAGATTGTTGGCAACTGTTACATAAAGAAGTATTACGATTTTTCAAAAACTCCGCTCTCTTATTCTATGGCGCCTTAAGTCAATATTAAAAAAAAAACCTTAAGTACTCTATACTAAAATAAATCTAAAAATGGTCGCCCCTACCGCATAGTGCCGAAGATGTAAAGGAAACTATTAACTAATATCATTCAGTGGGTAATTTTTTACTCTTGGTTTTGTTAAAACAAAAAATGCATACTTATTATGATGATGACGCCTATAAATATTCCAATGGTCTGCATTTCGTAATGCTTATTTTGAGCAGGTAATTTTCCGCATAATATTAGCAAAAACGTTACCCTTTACGGTTAATGAATCAAGTAGCTTCCTGAGTGAGTAGGTAAGGTAGTTTAATTAATTATATTATTAAAAACTGCACAAAGCGCGGAGTTGCCCACGTCACGACGGATAACGCTGGGATCGAGCCGGCGCGGCCATTGTGGCTTGTCTTCGACCACATCCGTCATAGTAGGGTCATCTGACATAATCACTTGGTCACTCATTATTACCCATAACGCTGAGATTGTAAGCTATTCTATAGCATTACGTATACACTAGTAGGTAATGCTAGTTGTTTATCTCTTGTTTAAGTAACAATGGGTACATGAAGATTATTTTTGACCAATTATTTTTTATGATATTGCGTCCATGTATTTTTGGTTATTGCGCAAAAGAAAAACTTCCTGTGCCTATAGAAGGCGAACATGACATGAGGCGTTAGGGCAAAGCAGGTAGCAAAATGAACGCAGTAACTAGATAGATACTCAGCTATCACTGCTATCAGCGTATTTCCGCAATATTGGGTATTCCGTATCCAAACGGTAAAACGGGACCCTATTACTTGTCCGTCCGTCCGTCTGTCCATCTGCCACCAGGCTGTATCTCATGAACCGTGATAGCTAGACAGTTGAAATTTTCACTGATGATGTATTTCTGTTGCCGCTATAACAACAAATAGTAAAACGTACGGAACCCTCGGTGGGCGAGTCCGACTCGCACTTGTCCAATTTTTTGTAATATACGAGTAGACGTCCGAGGGCTCGTCAACGTTCCAGTACATGTCCTCTTTAAACTTAAGTCATTGTCAATAGAGATGACGCAGGCCGCGCTGCCGCTGCCCATTGTCAATTTGCCGTACATTGCTGGTCCAACAAGTAAGCTCTGTCGTTACTCACGGACACAGAAATGTACAGTAAATATTAGACTTGAAATGCTGGAAAAGTAGCTATGTAGGTCTACCACTTGACTGAGGCGATTAGTAAACATTTATTGTGGTTATTTGCAGTCGGGTAGAAAACCAACGTACGGCTAATTTGTATTTATTATTATAATAATAAAATAAAACTAGAACAAATACTTTAACAATGTTATAACGTTGTCCCAAAACTATGCTACCTACCTTTTACTGTAAAATTAACTGCATTACCAACCACCGGTCTTAGTCTCCGGTTGGCACTTATCATTACCAACCGGAGACTAAGACCTTAAATACACCTATGTAGGTATCTTTGTATCCTTAACAAACAGATTGATACATAAACACTTATAGATCGTGTCATCCACGATGATGGGCAGATTTGTCAAATGTAATCTCCAACAACATGACATTATGAGTAAAGGCACGCGTCGCCGTGAATGACACGATCTATAAGTAGGTACTAAATGACAGGAGCATAATAAAAAACTGTTTTATCATTACAGCTGATTATATCGAAGTATGCAAGCGCGATCAGAGCACGATCAATTCGTGCGTTCGCAAATCAATCGAGCGGCTGCGACCCAAACTAGCTGAAGGCATACCGGAGTTTGAGGTGCCGCCGATAGAACCCTTCTACATTCCTGAGGTACGTACAATTTACTCGGGATTATGTTTGCATAATACTGGCAAATTATTCCTTTTTAAAGTAGCTCGGCAATGACGGACGTACGTGCAGGCTTCCTACAACTTTATAAAGTAACGCAGCGGACATTATGGATTTTGCTTATTTTCATATACATATCTAATAGTTATTGTTCGCTACGTTAAACATCACAATTTTTCACATTTATTTTTTGGGGCCCTTAATGGAACAAATAAGTAAATAATATTATATGTAAAACTTTGATTTAAAGTTGATCGTCGACAGCGGCAACCTCATCCAATTCCACGCGGTCGGCAAGGACGTGCAGGTGTCTGGCGCGGGAAACTTTTCTATTAAAAATGTCGAGTGAGTATTTGCCTGTCACTTCACCTTGCACTAGCAAAGTAGACAAGTAATTTTTTTTTCATATAAGTTATTGTTTTAACTTAAAAACGTAAGACGGACCAGAGAAAAAGAAAACTTTTATTCATAAATTTATTCATTTATATGTAGCGCAGTTACCCCGTTAGTCGCCGTGACCTAGTCACTAGACTGAAATTTTTCCCCTTTTTCATATTGGGCATTTTCTATAATAACTAAAAATAAAATAAGAAATAATAGTTTCAATGTGCCTGGGTTAGCGTTGTCCATAACTATTCCAAATTTCTAATCGATAGCTTTAGTGGGTCTCGAGATATTTAGCGATGTGACAGACAGACGGACGGACAGAGTCGCATAGACGTGTGCGCCGATTAAAAAATGATCGGCGGCGGCGGATCAAAAAAGTTTGATCAATGCAGGTTGCAGGACAGTGAACTACGTATAGTTTCGAATACTTGCACGACTGGCTTGCATTAAGAGGTTACCTTGTCCCAATGACCTTCGGATCGATGCTTCCTCCTAATAATCCTTCCTTCCTTTTAATGTTTTTCTTGTCGTACAAGCACCAAGCCCACTGAGATGTATCTTCTTTCTCGTTTTCTCATTGCTGAGGATCGCGACCACATGTAATTTGTCTCTATTTCGTGCAGTCATAAGCCGTGTGGACTGCACGGTGCAGACTGCCGCCAACCGACCTCTTCATAGCGTTCGACCATTTCACACATGCTCCAACTCGAGCACGTTTGCCATTCATTCGGCCTAAATTTATGTGTTTCTCCACATCATGCGTTGAAAACCGCATAATATGTCCGAAAAATATAAGGGCTCACCCACAACATATTGTGAAGAGCTGAGTGGCGATATTGAGCTTTCTGCGAATGGAGGGGTTTGTTCTTCTAGCTGTCCAAGGTATAAGCAGGAGTCTTCGTTAACACCACGTTTTGGCGCTCCACGTTTCGGCACCATACTGGAATATTGAAAAGACGAGAGCTCGTACCAACCGCACTTTAGTTGCACGTCAAATACCTCTGTTCTTCCATATCTTGTCGAGGTTGGCCATCGAACTCTTAACCATGCCAGCTCTGCTGCGAATCTTGGCGGTGCAACCACCGGCACTGGTTATCAGCTCGCTTTTTTGTAATCGCCGAGTTCGTCGGTAACTGGGAGTAAGTTTGCCCTGTCTACTACCATTAATTTGATCTTAGGACTTCTCTAGAATTTTCATCTTCAATTTTCTTCAGAAATGCTGCCATTTCGATGTATTTCTTGTTGTTATTCAAGTAGGCAGGCGACAATACTAACACAGTTTGTTAGAAGACCAAAGTCATATTATCATTCTTGTTAGATGGATCATTATGGAAAGGGCTTATAACGACTAAAAAATGTTGTTAATTGAAAACCCCGGTGACCCAGGTGACTGTAACCATAGCAACGAGTGACAAGAAAATCTTGTTTCACCCATTTACAGCTTGCACATTTCCGTGGGGCAAGCGTTTGCGCGGTACGCCAGATAGACAGTGAATCTACAGTGTCGTCTCTCTATTTCTCGACATTTTTGACACACGACTTTTTTAGGAAACCCAGGGTCTCGAGAGTGTTCGCACATCAATGTTCTCCGATTTTTGCTACAGTTTAAGACGCAGGAAAATAATCAAGGTTAATGGTCGCTACATTAGCCAGTTAATTTTCCTTTTCTGTTCCACCTTGAGGTCCCATGGTACATTAGCCCTTTGTTTTCGTTGTATATTATTGTAAGTTTTATCATTACGGAGCATTCTGCCTCCGTAAAATTTTTGAGGCAATGTGAATTCTCAATTAGCAGTATAAAATTCCACTTCATATATCGCTCCCTCATCTTTCTTGACGCTGAATACTGAGGATTACTCAGTTACTTTAATCGGTGTGTCAAATAATTAATTAATAATTGATGTATATTTGACAACTGTAACAAATATAATACAAAAATAAAACATATTGTAATCCAAATACCAACTTGGAATAGCTAATTAAAAACACTCAAGGTCACGCCGATTTCACGCCGATCATTTATCGGCGGCGGCGGCGTGGCAAAAAAGCCAGGCGGCGGCGGCGTGCCGGCGCGGCGCACACGTCTAGTCGCACCATAAGGGTTCCTTTTGTACCTTTTTCGTACGGAACCCTAAAAAGGATTAGTACTACAATGTCGAAGAGTACCTTAACGATAAAACTGCTTGACCTAAATTCAAAATAAGAACGATTGCATGAAGCTGAATAATTGATTTAATTTATTTAAATAATTTATTCCTTTATAATTTATATTAGAAACTTCTTATTTTGTTGAGGAAATTATTGTAGATTAATTTTATATTATTGTAATTAACATTGTTTTTGACGATCCAAAATGCTGATTCAGCCATCATACAAGTATTGAAGTATATTTTGGTGTTGCATGAAACTTAGTTATTATTATTGTAATGACATAAATACCATTAGGTAATCGTACTTTATGTGCATGTTTTGATTTCTAGTCTAGTATTAAGTACGTACTGTAATTGTGAAATGGCAATGTATTTTTATTTTGTGATGTTTAGACATTCACTTGTATTTTATTGACTCCTTTCAATTCCTTTATTATCATAGTTGTGCGTGTTTAAGATAAAATGTGGATATTGCCGACGCAAAAGAGATCAAAAAGATCGTACTTGAAAAATTAAATATGTTTCTATTAAGCCGGAGGTTCAAGTTAGGACTTCTATGAGCGTCCAGTACTTATTTGTGATTTTTTTAAAGTCATGCACTATTGAATAAATTGATTTTATTTCTCCTGAAATATTTGTAGGCAATGTATTGAGGTAACTCTCTATTGCTTTACATTTTTTTGTAGGTGCCTAACACCATAATGGCCTAGTTTGATTACGATTTTATAGAGCAGGCCGTGTAGCCAACGTGCAAATCGTTAACGCTCCGTAGCGTATCGTATTCATCTCGTTCTATCACTCTTCGACATTAGTACGACAGTGATAGAGAGAGATGACTACGATACCTTTCGGAGCCATAACGATTTGCACGTTGGCTACGCGGCCAAGTCGATAACGTACCTCCGTTTTACTGGCGCAGAAATGAAACTAAATATGTAAAAGCTTGTAGCTGTATTTACTTGCATTCATAAACTACGTCCACCAGCCATCTGAAATCTATTTGACTTTATACTGTAGGCCAGTGGTAGGTAAACTTAAAAAAAAACCGAGGAGGGCCAGAAATGCAGAATAAATGCCTTTGGTTTAAAACTGTTATGTCGCGAGCCATATAATAATTATTTCGAAGGACCGGCGGCGGGCCGGATGAAACCCTTGCGCGGGCCGGAGCTGGCACGTGGGCCGTAATTTGCCCACCACTGCTCTAGGCAGAGGTATAATGTATGTAGTACTCGTATCTCGTATAGCGCCTACCGCTGGTGAAATCAACTTATTTAAAATATGAAGCCTGTATTTGCTATGTTCGTTGCCTAGGCAATGTTATAAGTAAAAACGTACTGCCGTATTCTGATTTAAATAACAGGTTAAGAATTAGGTCTGGATTAAAAATGGATCTGATTATTATTTAAATCAGAATACGCCTGTCAGTTAGTCCTTTTTGTTTGTTTGTAGTGATGTCTTCGGAAGTTCGGATAGACATTCTATGTATATCTGCAATTTCTAATATAACGTAACTTTTACAAACTCATTATTTACTTTGCTAAGAAGATTGATTATATTACTAAATGCATGAGAGAGAGAGCCTATAGCTAAGTTACCGTGTTAAAGTGGGATGTTTTTTTTCGCTTCAAACCTATAGCGTGGGCTAGAACGGTCCGGGCCCGAGATGAGGCTTCCGATTATGGGTGGTAGAGTTAAGGAATAGAATCTCCATATATCAAAAAGTGTCCGACAAAAAACCATAAATAGGTGGCGCTACAATACCTAGAATACTTGAAAAAAAATCAAATCGTAGACAGCGCACTTCTCTCCGTCAATAACGCCTAGGTTCTTAGCAAAGAAATAGGACAGTATAGAACGACTGTCAAACTTCGAAAGTGTGACCAAAAATGAAATGCAAGTGTGTGCGTAAATTGTCTATGTGCGAACAAAAATAGTGATGACATGTTACAACATATTAATAATCTATCGATGTTTAACTGCTTTAACGACTACTTTTTGAAAAAGTTGAAAATGAAAAAGTAGAAGTTGTTTGAAAATGTGTTCGCAAAGAGTTGACTTACCAAAGAAAATTTGAATTTCGCGCCTTTTCCTACTGACAAGTTGGGTTGGATGAGTATACGCTGTCTTGTGTTTCCTTGTGTTGGCGGCACAGCCGTGGAAAAGTGGTTAAAATATAAGTACAGTGTTGGAAAGTGAAGTTTAAATTTACCGCTAAACATGTGCACCTTCAAAAAAGGTATTATAACAATCGTTATTATTTTAAGTGGGTTATAAAGGTACACCTAATCTAACAACTAAATCCATACCTACTAATATACCGACAAGTTATCGATACAGTCATATGAACATTTTGTCAAGCCCTAGCGTAAAGTAACAGTTTAGGTTTTTACACGAAATATTCTAAATTATTGACTAATATGATGAAATATTAACACACAATTGAAGGAAAACTTATAATGAACTGTATAATTTGGTTTTTTACACTTTTTATGCTGTTAATTTGATAAAATATCGTTACGAAAATTTCGCTAGGAATATCATAATTATCTGTGAAATGAGTATTTTCCTGGGTTTTTTGGCCCTGAAACACTACAACCCGGCACACAATATGACACAATCTTCACTAAATTACTTAATATATATTTTTCTTTTTGATTCTTTTATATTTTTCACGTCAAAAATACGGCAATATGATCTTGGCCGCCTCGGCCGACTTCAAACTCAAAAAACAAAAACCGGCCAAGAGCATGTCGAGCCATGCTCAGAGTAGGGTTCCGTAGTTACTCTTCCGTCACAATAAGCTAAACTGGAGCTTAAAGTATGGTAGATTGTTAACCAAGGGATGAACTGTGGGTGTACGTCTTTTTACTATGAAGGGGAAACTTTTTGCGATAACTCAAAAACAGCTAAACTGATCATATCCGCTATAGTTTTCATTTAATGTCTTTCTTAAGCTCTACTTCCAAGATTTTTTTCATATTTTTTTGGACCTATGCTTCAAAGGTTAGGGGGGGGGGGGGGTGGACACATTTTTTTTTCTTTCGGAGCAATTATCTCCGAATATATTCACTTTATCAAGAAATGTTTGTTAAAGACCCCTATTAGTTTTGAAAAACCTTTCCAACGATATCCCACACTGTAGGGTTGAAGCATAAAAAAAAATTCACCCCCACATTACGTGTAGGGGAGGTACCCTAAAAAAAATTAAATTTTTAGATTTTATTGTACGACTTTGTCGGCTTTATTGATTTATATATCCATGCCAAATTTCAGCTTTCTGGCAGTAACGACCACGGAGCAAAGCCTCGGACAGACAGACAGACAGGCGGACATGGCGAAACTATAAGGGTTCCTAGTTGACTACGGAACTCTAAAAATGGTTACGTTTTCTCATATGTAATCTGCCTCTTTCGCACTCATGGCTTGTTCATATACGTGATGGCTTCTGTTTCGCACACTTCATCTGTCTGTCAAGCGAAGCGTTTGACATGTCACTGGTTCTTGACTACTCTAACGCTACTCTGGAGAGATTTGGAACTATTATTTATAGCTGACAGCTGGACACTTTTGCAACAGTTATGCCTATGGAGATTCTATTCCTTGCCTCTGCCTTCCATACTTCCGATACTTGTTTTTCTATGACAGGTCACTGGTTCTTGACTACTCTAACGCTACTCTGGAGAGATTTGGAACTATTATTTATAGCTGACAGCTGGACACTTTTGCAACAGTTATGCCTATGGAGATTCAATTTCTTGCCTCTGCCTTCCATACTTCCGATACTTGTTTTTCTATGACAGGTTACTGATCGGTGACTACGTCATGCTTTCTGTAGAAAACTGAAATGTCGGTATTCCCTTTTGCTTGTTATTGTATACTTACTAATAGCCGCCCGCCGTTTAAGGCATCCTACTGTGACGGACGGGTAACTACGGAACCCTACACTGAGCATGGCCGGGCATGCTCTTGACTGGTTTTATATAATTAAGAAAAATAAGCCATAAGGCTTAAATAAAATACTTTAACTTAGAACGCAGTACGACTTATATCTACATAAGGTGCGGCAGTATCTCTACTTTTGCCTGAATTACAAACCTTAGGCCCTCTCAGAGAATACGGCAACATTCCTATACTATAATAGGTTCTTAGAATTAGTTCATCATTTTTAGCTTAGCGTCATCGTATATGATCTTTTACGATAGCAGTGGTATTATTATAATATTAGCGCGCTGTCATAACGTAGCTTGCGCAAGCGTTGCGTTACGGTCGAGTGGCACTGCGCCGCCGGCACTCTGGCGTCCGCAATATACCCTCCCTACATGCTTGCATTTGTTTTCATTAGCTACTGTGTAACACGTGTAGGTACTACACGTTTCATCATCATCATCATTTCAGTCCTTAAATGAGTACATCTGATTCGTACATTATTTCGAATTCATGCCTTAACACATCAGTAAAAAGAAAACGTTAAAATGTCTTAACGTAAATACCTCTCTACTCCAATTGATATTATTGTATGTCTTAGGTATTGAAATTTTATCCGTACCTAGTTGTAAACGCTTAAGCAGATATTAGCTGATGCTGACATTATATTAATTACCTACATGTATTCATTGCTGCACTAAGTCAAGCGTCCGTTTATTATAAATAATAATAATAATAAATTATGAGGCGTAGGGATGTGACGACCCCATCGCCCGCGGGTTTTACCATTGCAATCAGTCAACGCATGGCAGCTTGTGGCGAGTTGTTGGGGAGTAGCGACCCCATATAAGCGAGTGCTGCGGCGGTATTATGGTTCCATTTTTATCACTTGTCACTATGTCCGTCATTTTCGCGCTTACATATTTGTTAGAACGTGACAGGCATGGTGACAAATGATAAAGAGCCGACCATCTTAGCCCAGCTGCTTGGGAGTTCTGTCACCCGAAGGAGGGTGGGACAGGATTCTCTGCATCTGTCTTGTCTTAGCTGCCTGGCCAGAGTGGAGTCGCAAGATTTGTGTACTCGAGGGTAGATGTGGAAACATAAGTGGTGAGTTGGCTATATGATTAAAGTCCAGTGACACCTCTCTACCCTCGGCCCTCACACCGGTGTTACCCTTGAGCCATCCTAGACGTCGCTTTTTGTGGGGGCCCATTACGTGGGGGCGAGTCCACGTCTGTCGGAAATAAAATTAAATACCGTTTTATTAGGCAGGCGTCCAGTTTTTTTTTCCATAGCCCAGTACTTAGTCTATCGCTTTCACTCAATACCCTAGTTAGTTTTAGATTCTGGTGTGGGTTCTGTCTCAGCGTGTATTCCATGACACGGGTAAGGACATCTTTCGCTCGGTATACACTTTACATCTCATTAATATACATATTTATAAATACTTAAATAGATAGCTAATACTCATGACTCAGAAACAAATATTCATACTCGTCACACAAATAACTGTTCCTACCAGGATTGGAACCCGAGACCATCTGGTTTGTAGGCAGGGTAACTGATACCAATTAGGACAGACAGTCGTCAAATACATATAACATCTTCAATTGCCCACAATTTGAGCTAGGTATAAGTTGTACAAGTGTTTTATGCTTCTAAATTTGACTGAAGGCACACTAATAGTAAGTTGTCATATTTTAGTCATTTTCTTTCAGCATACTGCTCAACATTCAACCCCCTACCAAACTATTAAAATAATATTAAATTCGTATTATATTTTACTCGTTCCGTTTCAGTCGCACCATATATCGAAAAGTTGCTACTAGTTTCAGCATCGCTGCCGACTGCATTGCTACAGGAAATGTCAAATATCCAACACATTGGTGTTTGTATATTTTAGTGAAGTATTTTTCACGTATATTTTTGTTGATCTGATAGTCGCAGAGCATAAACGTATTTGAACGCAACGTTGCATAAGTTTTGTGGATGTAGAGCTGCGGTGGCAGTATGGTTCTGTTTTTATCATTTGTCACTATGCCTGTCACTTTCGCGCTTACATACTTGTGCTTTTCTGTTACGTGCGCTTACATATAACGTGACAGGCATGCTGACAAATGATAAAGAGCCGACCATCTTAGCCCTACTGGTCGTCTCATATGTAAAACAGTAACATGAGTGTGTTAATTGTGCAGCGTGGACCTGGAGTCACTGCGCATCAGCGCGCGCGTGCGCTTCCCGCGGCTGCACTTCGTGGGCCGGTACGTGCTGGACGCGCGGCTGCTCGTGCTGCCGCTGCACGGCGCTGGCACCATCGTCGCTGACGCCAGTATGTTATATTTTATACTTACTTCATTTTTGTCAGTCACGTTCATCTCTATTCTAACCATCTTAAATGTCCTAGGGTTCTTTTTAAGGAGAAATGTGGTTTTGTTATTTATTAAAAAATCCCTCTGCTTCACAAATCAGTAACTTGGCAATTGGCTACTTGACTGTTTTTTGTAAATAATGTCAAACGATCTTGATTTTCCTGAGGATCAAATGTCTATATAGGACTCATGGCATTTAAGCAACACAAAGGTCAGAAATGAGAGTTAAAGTCTGACGCTCGCAGTCGACGATTGAAACGCCTCTAACAAAATGATAAGGTGATGTGACGTCACATCATGTAACTCTGTCCTAAATGTATGGAAGATCAAGGAAATTGCCATCTTGACCGTGAAATATTGCGTTTATGTGTATAGTTGTCATAAAATTTATTTTTCGATAAAATGTAAGGACTCGAATGGTACCATTTTCTTTTCTATTATTTGAAAGACAAAAAAAATTTTTTTTTTGAGACTTCGGAGCCTTGTATTTTTTTATAACTCAATATAATTTTTTAAATTCCACTTTTTTATAATGGATGGCTCATTTTCTATCCATTTAATTAAATTTTGTTATAATATTCAACATGTGTCAAGTACCCAATTGTCAAAGCCCTCAATTTCACGTACGAATTGACAACATACAAAATAAGTGTAAGCGTTTTCTTTAAACGATTGGGAGATCTAGATTTTTCTGCAGTTAAGGTGCCGTAGGTTCAGCCAGCAGAGTTCATAATACGGTTGCCAAACAATATGAATACCAATCTTGAGGCCTCTCTAGTAACTTAATCGATTCGAAACCTGATTATTGATAAAACAACCTTCGGCAATTTTATTTTTGAAAAAAGCCATCGATTACTTTTTTTTGTTAAAATGAACTAGAAATAACATTTAAAAATAATTAAATCCGCGATCCGTAGTACGCTCACGCTCAGTGAGAGTGAGAGCAGAACCTGAACTCACGACGCCTTACCTAAGTAGTGAAAATAATTTTATAATGGTTTGCAATTAAGCAGGAATTTATCATACTTGACTAATTTCATTGAGACCAACCTAATGCTTACTTATAGTGTGGGTGTTCGATGTTATTTCAGTAAAGTGCGACACGGAGATAGTGCTGCACTCGCAGCTGGTGGAGCGCGAGGGCGTAGAGTACGTGCAGTTCTCGGCGCTGGACGTGCGCCTGGACGTGCGCGACTACCGCGTGCGCCTCGACGGGCTTTTCGACGGCAACAAGGCGCTCGGTGGGTGTGCCTCACTTGACTAAAAACACACAACACTTATGCGAGTCCCTATAATGTTCGTTCAAATTCAACAGATATGTATACAATTAAAAACAATGATTAAAATACGAAAAGAGAAAATTTGCTAGTTTATCTGTGGGTAGGTAGTCATCTAACTAAGTGATATAAATCAAAGCAGAATCGAAACTACAAACGCTAGAAAGTAGAAATTGGCATATGAAGTTACATTTCTAAACGTGTGCAAGAAATAAGCATCGATTTTGACAAATTCTACCCCAACGAGGGTTATAAAGGGGATGAAAGTAAGTAAGTATTGTAACTTGAAACATCGTAAAAACACATCATTATAGTACAGTCAGCATCAAAAGTAGCGGATCAAACAAGGTTTCAAAAGTATCTATAATTCTGTAACAGCTTAACAAAATGTGGTGTGGTGTGGTTGGTTGTGGGTGTGGTGGATGTAGAACAATTAACAAGAATTTTGAATGTAAATTTTAGAAATTTATCTATATTTGGAAAAGTTATTCGGAATATCAGATACTTTTGGCGCGTTGTTTCACCCGCTACTATTGACGCTGTCTGTACAAGAAAAAGTTATTTCAGAGTTTTTGAAACTTCATCTCCAAAGGTTATCACCTTCATCTCCAAACGGGGGTAGAAAGTTTGTATCGTGGGGATTGTTCGGGAATAAACATTTTTTTTGAGTGACGGACTTAAAACTTCGTAAAACGACAAACTACGTATTAGAAACATGAAAAAATTAATTTCAGCATTTTTGATTTCATCCTCTAAGGGAGTTAACAAGAGGTAGATTGGTTGGTATCGGATGTTAATTGAGCAAGAGACTTGAAACTTTGTAGAAAGACAAAATATTTAAAAGCAAGAAAATCAATTTAGGCGTTTTGAATATTCATCCATTCATAAAAACGTGAAACGTGAAAGAAATTTGACTTGGCCTTTATTCTAATATCTGTCGAGATAACGTTTTATTCGAAATGAAATGTCGCATGTTACTTGATATCGGACGATATGGCATTCGGTCTCGACTCTAGTTTGTCTCTGAATAAAAAAAACAACGATGAGAGGCATGCGCGAAAAAGTTTGCATTACCGCCATTTTGACAAATAATTATACAGTTACTTTATGCATACAGTTGTAGCATATTATATCGATGTAGAGAAAGCAGTGTATGTAACTGTACATTCATACCTAATTAGGCATTAAAATACTCGTGTGATCCTTTTATAAAACTCATTACAATCGTTTCATAAACCTACACTCGAATTTTAATTCTTCTCATTATGTAGCAGTCACATAAACTACTATTACAGTACATATGGCCTTTTAAATTTTCGATATAGTTACATGATGTGCTAATTATCACACTACTGCGGTAAAGTAGCACCATATGTACTGTAAAAATAATTTAAGCGTTATTAATAATTATTTGTCTAGGTTAAGAGGAGGTCGAAAGTTTATTTCTATTTCATTCATAGTTAATATTTCTGTAAATGAGGGACTGTAAAATTTTATAGGAAGATATTGTGACAGATAAATGTATCGTGTTGCTACATTATTAAACAAACTGCTGTTTTTGCTCCACAATGTTTATGTAGAATTCAAAATATAAAATTCGCGAACGAAGTAATGTGAAGCGAGTAAGAGAAAAGTCCGATGAATTGCATGAAAATTTTACATATCTATTAAAGGTGTACCCGATTATTATTAAGAAACTAATTATTAATATTTTACAACACGATATAAATATAATCAAATAAATATAATATTCTTTTACAGGCGATGCGGCGAACGAAGCCATCAATCAAAGCCGGGAGGAGATCCTTCGTGCCACCAAGCCCTACGCCGAAAGAACTGTTTCCAAGCTCTTCCTTGACACTGCCAATAAAATTGCTAATATCTTCCCCTTCGATCAGCTGATACCGCAGTAGCGAGCAAGGAGGCCTACCCAAATTCAACACTTCACATAGTTTAAGGAAACTGAATGAAATAATGAAAATGTCAATGGAAAATTTCTATTAAAAACAGATGTCTACATATATTTGAATGACAAATATTTAGTATTTCTTACTCTCTAAAGTTTGTCCATATCCGCTACTAAATTATGATTTAACTGAGGCGACAAAAGTAGACTGTGAACCAGGGACAATTTCCATGACAGATTCCGGAAGCTCCAGCCTAGTTTATGTGAGTTATCCTCAATGGCATTGAGTCAATGCGTCACATTCGAGGTTGCATTTCCACATAAAATATGTTTTTGAAATAAAAGACACATTTTCTTAAAAAAGTGGTGCTTACATAGATGTTTAACGTGTGCAAAGTTTGGTATTGCAAAGTAGTGACTTTTATTTTACGAAAAGGTGACAGAGAGAGTTGAATGAAAGTTTCGCATGTATAATATGTATTAGTAGGGATTATCAGAAGTGTCTTTGTGTAAAATGATCTACTGTGATACGTTTTGCAAGTCTAGCTACTGTTTGATAGATGTACCTATATTTGCGAAATTTACAATTTCATGTCAAATTCTATGAATAACTCTTACCTAAATTACCAATTATGTGACAAGTTTTTTAAATCTATATGTGTAAAATGAGCTTCCGGTTGTGATTTATGTTTGCAATAAATTTATCACATACCACTGGCCTCAAATGTGTGCGAAATGTAGTTTCATTTAAGTTTTAGTAAAAATTCTTAACCTCTGCTTTCTTCGTTCGGAACTATTAAATTGCCTCGGGAGGAATAAATTATTTTATGCTGTTGTTAGACAGTAGACAGTATAATATTAAGTATTTATGTATTTTAATGGCAATTTAAATATTAGTGAAAATAAGAATCGTAAGCTTTCAAATATGAATAAGTGTGCGACCAAAAGTTGCGGTCCTGCGCTATGATAAGGTAAATATTGAGCAAAAAGTATCCGCAAAACATACGGCTTTAAAAACTGTACAAACATAACCGCCTGTTTTCGTAAATTAAGGTAAGGTTAATTAATTATGTAATCTTAATTTATGGCCAGTACATCCGGAGATTCGGATGGCTACCCAAGTAGCATTTAAGTATCGGTAAAATCAATATACCAGCCAATTTAGAACTTAGGGTGGTTTAAGGGACTTATAAGAGTGTCAGAGAAAACTAACCTGAGCTCAAGCTGTATAAAATCATTATAAAGGAATCTGCGTACGCATGGAGTGTTATATCAGAAAATAAAAAATCTACTATAAAACTTTAAGTGTTGTGTGACACTTCGACCTAATTCTATCGTTAAAGCTGTATACAGGCTGTATTGTAGTATCAATTGGCACTTGTTGCTGTAAAAAAGTATCTGTAAACTCTGTTATAAAACTTTAAGTGTTGTTGTGTTGTGACGCTACAAGCTTATTCTATCATTTAAGCTGTATAGAGGCTGTAGTGTAGGATCACCTGGCACTTGTTGCTGTATAAAAGTATTTGTCAACTCCAATTTAAAACTAATTCTTATGGCGTAATTTTACACTATTATAAGTATAATGGTGTTATAACTTCTGTCTGTAAGGTTATTATAGAACTAAAAGAATAAATGACAGCTGTAGTACAGTTTTTGTCTGTATTTCTGACCAAAGTCGCTTAAAGTAATTTTTTTGGCGTAATTTTGCACTCATATAAGTATAGTAGTTTTATGATTTCTGACAAGGAGTGTATTATAAAACTAAATGAATAAATGGCAGTCATATTACAGCTTTAGTTTTTTTATTTATAATACGGATCTCTAACGGGAATTATAACTTATGTACAGAAAGCCGAAATACAGTCAAATGTATAAAAATATTCTATTACAAAGCTGATTTAAATCCAAAAGCTGTAGAAGTGACTCCATTAATTACATAGTACAGCTACTAAGATTATGATGCTCTCCAACTATCCTATAGGCTGTTTAAATACTGTCGCCATTTTACTATGAATAAAAACATATTTGAAAATATAATTAAAGATAAACTTGCAAATATTTAACAAAAACTTCTCATATTATGATAACCAGCTAAAATAAATTGACTTTAACCTTAGAATTAACATTAAAAGAAAAAAACCTTAACCTTAAAAACAAAAACTAAACTTATGTACCACTTTGTAAGACCGCCTGTTGCTACCTTTCTTTACATTGTAAATCTGTTTTTTAAATTTGTCTTCTTTGTGGTGCAATAAAGAATATTTACTTACTTACTTACTCACTTTTAGATATTTTTGTTATGTTTTTCTTGATTATTAAGCAGGGGCGTGAATATTTTGCCAGAAAAGATACACATGTTCACAATAAATAATAATCGGCACTTACCAATAGTAATATAACTGCTCTCAAGATCCTGTATCTTAACTGCACTTTATTACTTTCCACTTATATTTGTCATTTGTCGCCATTACAAATATAACGAATGAACAGAAGACATTTTTAGACTTGAATATTGTTTATTCTATTGTAATTCTTCTTAAAAACCTATTTAAAACTGATATTCTTAAATCATATTTATAAGAGATAATCTGTAGTGCTAAGGTTTCCATTTACACCGAATTACAGCTATTATACAGCTTATCTATTGCTTGTACAGCTACTGTACAGCTACTGTACAGCTCTAATAACGCGAAAAGCTGTATAATTTGGGCCCTTTTTTAACTTATAAGGGCTGTATAAGCGCTTATACAGCTGTAGTACAGCCTAAATGTACAGCTTATAGTATTCAAATAAACTGATATACAGCTCTTATACAGCTAGCAATGCTACTTGGGTACTGTATTAGCGTTGCTGCAATAACAACGCTTAATACAGTAGCCATCAAAAGCGAACGCAGGTGAAGTCACTGATGATCGTTTAAGGTCAGTCAAGCCAGCCAATAGCTTTGCTTAGTTTGGGGCTAGGTAAGATTGTCCCCAAATATTTATTCATTTATATGTATTTAAGGGAGGTAATATCTAGTCTAGTTATTTTTTTTTTTGAAATAAAATACGAAAAGTATTACCATACCAGCCAACCACATTACAGGCAAAACAGATGTTAAAAAGGTACAAAAATAAAAATAAAAAATATTTGCAAACAACTGAAAAACGGAATAAACTATATTTATAATAAATATACTGGAACATAGATTATTAATATGCCTACTACTACAATATTTCATAAGTACATTTTTAATAACATAAAGCAATGAACGCTTCTCGAACTTTTGTTTCAGCACATTCTTACGTATGTAGCAATCGCTTGTAAGCAAACTTGCTCGAGGCTTGACTAATAAGTATTGAGAGGGAGTGAATTGCATAGACAACTTGTCGGAATAATAAAGGAGTTAGTCATAAACCCATTTCAGTGAGAAAGAATTGAAAGTTTAAGGATACGGGGGTACGAAGCCTTACACAATGATATATATGTATACGTTTCTTAATCTTAGTTTATTTCAACTAAGTTTAAGTATAAATATTTCTTTACAATAACAATATACATAATGGATATATACAGATGATTACTATAACTAGCTTATATATAAAATAGGCCCTTGAGGCATTGTACCAAGGATGATGGCGGCATTTCCTCGTTGTATCGCAATACTGATACGTTGTGCGAGGAAGCCGCCAGCTCTTCGGTCACCATGCAGTTACGTCAACCAGACGTTTCCAGTTTAAGTTAAGTTTTACACTTTAATTCAATACTATTATTATAGTATTTTGTGGGACAATTGCAAAATGCGGAAGCTGCGCAATGTAATCACGTGCTAAGATCGGAAGAGCTTGCGCCGCGCATCCAGGATAGCCGTAGGCGCGTAGTTCCCCTGGCGCAACCGGCGGAACACATCAATCTGAGCACAACGATTCTCTACAATACGACCTTCAGTCGAGAGGTACATAAGGTATCAGTATCTTGCTCACACTCGGTATATTGTGAGCAAAGCAGCACATGAAGTCGACTCGAATCCAGAATAGCAGGGCGGTTGGACAATCACGCGTGTCCTTAGGTCGAGTGGTAGAGAGGTGGCCGGCACGCGGTGAGCGCGCACAGTGCCGGCCGTCGACGCGACTGGGCTGGCTGAGACCGCGTCCACTCCGGCGGAGCTAACGGAACCAGTACTTCAGCACCCGTGGCTATGGCGATCGACATGTTGCCCGTTGCCGTACTTTTACTAGCGCTGCATTTCGTAGCGGCTGAAATTCGTAAGTACATAATAAGGTAGAGCTCATAAATACTATACGAGTATTTCAGTGGTAATATACATACGTGTAGCTATATAAGGCGACTACTTTTACTTACGTATTTGGATTGCAATAGTATCATGATTACTGAAAATGATTGCTAAATATACGTTGATTTAATTTCAAGCAAATTTTCACATGTTTAGGTAGGTTCATTGAATTCCACATAGACACAGAAAAATGCTAGTTTGAGCGAATTGATTATAATTTATATTGTTTGAAAAATAACTTATAAGTTACTGTTCAACACTATGTATGATATTGACTTTTATCTATCTTACATACACAAAAGGCGAAAGTATGACGTTATGTACATGTACGTTTTTGACGACAGCCAAATTCAGATATTCCAATCTGCCTATTGTTAGTTATTTTATATACCTACTGCCTGATAACGATAAATAAGGATAAATGTCTGATGATAAATAAAACTCCGTCCCTGCTCTTTTTTGCAATATAGGCAATCATGAGATCGACCCGTAATATTAATTAATAATTACAGTTTTGAAAGATATATCTTTAACAATCCGTTTAATAAAGAGTAGGTAATTATTGTGGTGGTGTTTGAGAATGCGATTGTCCAGCATCTTAAAATCAGCCTGTATATGGAGATGTAACTACATATATAAGCATGTCTATGGATTAGTCCAATATTTTTAACAGCGATGAATTGTGTATTTAAGCTCTGACTCTGGATTTTAATGCATGAAATAGCTTACAGTACTGGAAATTTAATTCAATTTTTAATTTATTTATGAGAAGTTCTACAGCGTTTACAATGAATAATATACAAAAAACATGAGTACTTATAAGCAAAGTCAATAACAGAACTTCCTGGAAATTACACAAAATAAAATATCATCTGCGGGTAGACTTGTGACTTGGGCTGTACAAGAATTGTAAATATAAATTAAATTGTAGATCTTTAAGATACAAAGAAAAAGAGAATAAGAAAAGAAAAATAGTAACTGAAACCTGGGAAATTTCCTAAAATGTGTAGATAAAGTGACAATTTTGCGAGTATCACTCTAAGAACAAATTAAATCTCCTAATTTCCTATGAAAATATATTGAATTGTATTTATTTCGTAAAAGTGTTATAAGAATATTACATGCAGTACATAAGCGAGCGAGCCTATTATTTGCTTGTAAATAAAAGCTTATGCAGCGGATAGGTTAATATTGTAAACCTAACTTTTGCAGTGCCAAAATTTTCGCAATACGAAGCTCTAGAGCCAGATAGAATTTTGCGGTATGAGTTTATTATTACTTTTTTTTGGTTTATTATAAGTAAAGCGTAACGGGTATTTGATATACATAAGACATAAATCTGTTGTTTTATTTAAGCATTAAAAATTTAATGGGTATTTGGATGAGTACTTAGGAATGTTAATTGACGATTTAACATTTGCATATAAGCCTTACGTTAAATTATTCATATGCCATATTGTCGCTTTCGATTTCAAAATCTAACGGACGTAGGTAGGACCAGAATTTTCTAGGTACTTGAAGTGTCTTGAAGGAAAATCCATATGTTGAGTGGCTAATTTGGCGATATTTATTCACGTCACAGGCGGTCGAAACAACGTAAAATACCTACCGCTCCTGTTAGACATGTGTCCGAGAATATTTGACTAGTTTTCCTGGTTAGTTATGTGGTGGTTGGCCCAGTGTTAATGTTTACATCGAGGTATGTTACGCACCGATGACATAATTCCCTTCGCGTCTCTCCCACCGCCGCACCCTCCACTACTCTCATTCAGCGAAAGTGGGAGTCTTAAATGGTACTCCCGATTGCCTTAACCGTGACACCATTATGAATCTGCTTCAGAAATATACAGGTACTTGAAGATTTCATGAATATCGCCATGAGGGTTATAGCCAGGTATCAGCTAGAAACAAAGCTAGTTTAAGGCGGGGCTAGACCTGATTTATAAAATAAAAAACGTAATCGTTCGAAAAAAAAAAAAACAGTGGTATAAATATAAAAAGACATATAATAGGACACAGAATAATATGTAGGTATTAAGCAATCTTTTTCAAATTTCTAAGGGCCTATCGGATCCGTAGACATCGATTTTCAACATGATACGACCAAAACCAAAAAAATCGAGATAGCGGCCGTGTTTTACAATTTAGTCCTCAGCTAGTGCTCAGTGGCAGCATGGTTCCATTTTTATCGCCAGTCACTATGCCCGTCACTTTCGCACTTACATACTCGTACTTGTTAAAATGTGACAGGCTGACAAATGATGATAAAGAGCCGACCATCTCAGACCTACAGATTCAAATTAAGGGGCTTCTTAAATGTCACCAGTTCTGTGTGTTCACCAGTGATATGACCAAACATCAAGGTGGCGTGGGAATAATATACGATTTTGAATGGTAAATATCGGTTAAGTACGGGTCTTATAATCAGACCAAAAATTTTAAATTTTAAGATGGCAGCGGCTTTTTATAATTTTTACTGAGGTTCAGAGGTCAAAAGGCACTCGGTACTTCAGATACCAATTTTCAACATGATGAGATTCATGAGACCTAAACTGACAGATTTCAAAATAGCGGGCAGCTCTCGACTTTCGACCTACAATGGACTGACATCTACAATGCTCCTTTGCCTATTTTCCGCTTACTCCCCATCGTTCATCTGAGAATGGCTGAAGCAAGACTGACTGTTTCCTTGTGATATTGACCATGGTGCTTAGCCAACATACCAATCATTAACGCTCAGTAGCGTAGCGAAGTCATCACTCTATCACTCTTCCAAATTAGTGCGACAGTGTCAGTTGCATTTCGTTCGCTACGGAGCATAAACGATTGGCCTTTTGGCTACGCACTCAGTACATATATCAACACCTACTACTAAAAAACCATTAATGAATCCTGCACCTGATACTCAATTCCGGATAACATTAGACTCTAGAAGGTGACAAGACCAGGGAGTCTAAATCTTTTCTGTGAAGTTGTAATATTTTTATACTTAGAGACTAATGAGTTAAGATCTTTGTGCTCATTACAATAATATCTTCTCTTACTTAAAAGTTCAACAAATATAAAAATGCATTAATGTCAGTATTTATTTTACATAAAATGGTACATTTATAACAACTTTTTATGGACTTTCGTAATAATTATTTCTGAAAATATTCACTCATTCCAATATTGGTATGTATTTCCAACCTTATATTATTTATGGGAGGAGGTAGGCCTAAATACATAACACACTATAGGATTGAACCCAAAAAACACATCCTCACGGTTCACTTACATGTACCTAACTACGGGCGTTACCCTATCCTATACCAGACTAAAAAATTAACACTTTGTCGGTATCATTGAAATTAATACTGATTGAAACAAATTTCATTTCTCTAGTACGAAGTACGAAATAGAATACGAGTATGTATTATAAAATAATGTAGGTATATACAAACTAAATTTAAGTTACAACAATTATAACTATTTATAAAATAAACTAATATAACTAAATCCAACTAAAAAAATAAAATAACTAAAGTCTACCCAGGGGTTGGAAGGCCAAGGGTAATAATTATAGTTGGAACCCTTGGCCTCTTGGCCGAGTGCCCATCACGCCGGCAGCATTCCCGCGCTGTATCGCAATAGCGAGTCTTTACGCGAGAAAGCCGCCTGCGCGCGGGCCTCCTGTTGCCTCCCTTAATCGCTTCCCGAGCTCCTTGTGGAGCCCACATGCACATTTGCCCCACGACCCAAGTGTCTCGACGCCAAAGGCTACGAACTCGTAGTTGGCGCCGAGACAGCTATATTTGTTGTCCTTATGTCGTTTTCGGGCGTCCGCCGCTGCCCCTTGTCGTTGTCGGCTGGTCGCTGAAATGTAGGACGCCGCCAACGTGTCGGCGCAGGTATCGTCCCACACCAGCGCACGGCGCATCCTCCAAGGGATCAACGACATCCCGTCTGGGCGCTTGCCATCGTCTCGCACGACCTGGGGCTCCAGAGCTGCGGGGACGCCGGCGCTGACGAGAGCCCTTCTAAGGATGTCGTGAGAGCGGAGTGACGAGACAGGCGGCCGGCGCCCGAGGAGCAAGAAATGCCGTGATGACCAAACCGGTCCACTGGGGCCCCACAAGAAACATAGCTGTGGTCTGCGCAGATAGGGATTCCGAGACGGAGACCGACGGCTAAGCGCAGAGTACTTGGATGGATTAAAGTACCCGCTTTGGGCGAGGTATAGGTATGAAGCCAGTGACCCGATTCCAGTTTTGATGCTGCCAAGAGTGTTGCGAGGTCCTTACCTAAAGATGTGGCTATGAGTGAATTTAGAGTGGCAACGAAGGTCATCGTGTCCCAAGCGCTTTGTTTTTCAGGTCTGGAAGGAAAATTTGGACTTGGTCCAGCTAGCCAAGCCTTCGTGGCCCCATCCAAGCACGCAATCTCGCAGTTTGTAGCCGTAGGGGCTTTAAGGATTTTATCTGCGAGATCAGACGTGCTGTGGATGGAGGACAGGAAAGCCGGCAAAGCGACGCCAGAAATATTACGGGTTTCCAAGCCGCCGAAACTTACTGGTCTAAGCTTGTCAAGCTTCAGTCCAGGCCTGCTGGCTAAAATGAACGTTACGAACGGATTCAATTTGTGACTTGAGGATAGAGTCTATTGTTCTGGTCAAATTCCGGAATTTCCAGATGGGGCACCAACACCAACGCAGTGTATACCTAAGTACATTTTGGAACTATCAAACAGAATGAAAGGTCCGAATGAAAATTTATTTCTAGACTAATATCTTGAAACTGATTTTTAGTTTTGATTAGATCCGCCAAGACAGTTTGTGAATCTCCGCCTATTGTCCCATCATCAAGATACCATACGTTTAATTTTGAATTTAGATTATGTATTATCGAATTACTGGCCAAACTAAATATCGCTGGCCCAAGAGGATCACCCTGCTGACAACCTACGGCCGAAAGAATTTGATTGTTTTTGTGAATTAATTTTGAGAGAGAATGGTGGGTAACACTGGAGAAGAAAATTGTAGATTTCTGGGACATGATTTTTTAATTCGTTCAGCAGGGTGTCCCTATTCACAGAATTGGTTACATACTTAACATCCAATTTTAAAAGCACCTCGCACATGTCACTATTCGTATGTGTGTGTGTCGTGTTCGTGTGTTCGTACGGCATGAACTGCTACCTTGCAGCCTCCGCGGGTACCAAAACGGACCTGGACGGGTTCAAAAAGTGTTTGCAATTTAGGACGCGTTAGCCGAACACAGACTTTTGCAGCCAAACGTCTAAGGGTCGAGCCAAAATCAAGTACGAAATGATTTCTGATCTGAGCTAAGATGGAGACACAGTCAGGGCGAAACTATAAGGTTTCTTAGTTGGTAATGAAACCCTAAAAATGGAAAAATTGTTAAGACACACATCTCATGCATGATTCTTGCCATGCCAATGCAATGATTGCAATTTCTTGCAACCGGTTGTTTACCAGAAGAGGTAAACAACCGGTTGCAAGAAATCTTTAGATGTTTATCTGGAAACTTTATAATAAAATTACATATTTATATTATTTACAAATTATGATATGGAAGTGATATGAAAGTCACCAATTGGTGGATTTGGGTGAAAGTATTTTCATTTTCGATATTTTAGAACTAGCTTTGGAGCGTATAATTCTAAATGTTACTTATTGATTGACCTCTGACATAAAAATTGCTCTATGAAGAACCGTTTTTTCTTCGCTTAATCTTGATCTGAAATGGAGTATAGAACTTAAATAAGTTCTTGCCAAAAAAATCATTTTAGGTACAAGCTTTAATCGCTGACTGTACTTTTCTTTGCACAGGCACCTAATACCTACTCATCGATACAATTTCTATTTCTATATTTCTATAAAAATAACCGAAAAAAACTCGCATGATTTGTGCCCTAACGTACATACTAAGAAAGGGCAGTGAGTACTTTGCATCAAAATATGCCTAATGTTTGAAGTAGGTATGAAATAAGCTATTTTTGCTATAGTTGTATTTTACACAAACCTTGCAATCAATTAGGCTTTTTTGTTGTTTTATTATGATCTAAATGTTTTTTTTTGTAACCATACTTATTTGTTTCAGCATCTTACATAAAGATATGTCAACGTAACGACCCCAACGTGGACAAATGTATTATGAACTCAGTAGACGAGTTGCGCCCGAAAATATCCAAGGTAGGTTATTGTGACAATTTGTCTTGGTATGTGACAATACCTTTCACCACAGATGTGCAAGTTGAAGAAATTTTATCAAAACGATGGAAAGTTTTCGGAAATTTCACCCAATGATGAGCCAAGGTGACAATAGCTATCGCTTATTTTACTTATATTAACATTTATATCCATGCCCATAACATCTCTAGCACTAACTAAGAAAGGAGCGGAAGGACAACTAGGCAGACGCAAACGGCGGAGTTATAAAAGTTCCTTGTTTACTACGGAAATTAAATTAACTACGTATCATAAAGAAAAGGGAACCCAAATTTTCTCTGTTAACTAAATTTGTAATTTTTTTAAAGAATACAAGATTCATATTTTTAATATCTTTTTATTCATTTTGTTTAACTCCATAAATATGAGAATATATGACATGTGTATTTAGGTATTTATTTCGTTTTCTTCTCCTAAAACCATAATATCTAAATAATGATAATTTTCATCACACTTGCTAGCAAAGCGTGGTATACTCGTACAACGCAAGTTTAGGTGGAACTAAAGCCCCTATTCCCTAGTAACTTATGGATTTCTTTTTAAATTATGCCACTAAGTCATACGAAGTACCAACCAATAATAATTTATAAGTCAACTATTTATTTAACTTGAAGATGTAAATGAATTTTACTTACTTTAGAATTTATATGTTTATTTTATAGTTTAGGTAATTTGAATGATTGCACAGTTGTGTAAAATATTATTCATCACACTTATTCGATAAAGATCTTATTTCATGCAGGTATACTGAAGGACAAAGGCCTACATTGATCCCGCGCGCGTTATGAATTATGGATTGTGAAAAAAACTACAACTTATGAGTGATTGTTTTTTTTTTCACTAGCCTATTACAGTGCTCCACTGCTGGGCAAAGGCCTCTCTCCAAGTCTTCCACAACCCCCAATTTCCAACAGTCGTTGAGAAAGATATCTAAGTCGACCTGCCATCTCCGTCTGGGCCCTCCGCGTCCGCGCCCTTCTTGTGGCATCCACTTGGTAGTTACACTAGCCCATCTGTCAGGATGCATGTGGCAGACGTGACCGGCCCAGCCCCATTTGAGCCTAGCAGTCTTCTCGCCGACGTCAGCAATGCGGGTTCTGGCGCGCAGCGTGGTGTTCCGGATGCGATCGGCCCTCTTCACACATAAAATGCTGCGCTCAATAACCCGTTGGCAAACCTTCAACTTGGACTTCTGACTCTCTGTGAGTGACCATGTTTAAGCACCGTAGGTTAGGACGAGCAGGATACACATGTCGACGAGCTTTCACTTCAGTGACAATGGAAGGCTACCTTTCATCAGATCTTTCTTCCAGGCGTTTTCGACACGGCGCTCGATTTCTTTGTCTTGTCTGTTGTTGAAAGAGACAAACTGGCCCAAGTAAATATACTCGTCAACATAGTGTATAGTATGCCCGTCAGTGAGTACCTAAATTATCAGCTTTTTTTTAATTATGTCACTAATTCATACGAACCAAGTACCTGGGTTTAATAGTACACTGTGTATTAAAGGCGGTAAACAAGAATTAACACGAGTTCGTAATTTATGTACTACCCGTGGCACACACAATCACAAATTTTTAATCACACTTGTGAGAAAAAAACTAAATTTCAAGCGAAATAATTCTTAAATATAGTGACATTTTAAACATAAAATTTAGTTTTTCCTTCACAAGCGTGATACAAAACATTTTGTGTAACTCTGGGGGTAAAAATATTGCAAACTTGGGTTCTTTCCAGGCTGTGGCTGTCGGGAATTAACCCTCGTCTCGTTTCCAATATTTCACTTATCCCCCTCGTTGCACAATGTACTTTTTTATACAATTTTCATCACACTTGATCGAAAAAGACCTTATTACATGCAGGTGTACTGAAGGACAAAGACCTACATTGTTCCCCCGGGAGTTATGGATAGGGAGTTATACCTGTCTTTAAATTATGTCACATTCATACAAACGAAGTCGCATGAATGAGTTTTACTTTTAAAATACTGACGTTTATAATTTAGTATTTTTGTTTATGTTTAAAATTATTTAATTTGATTAATTTAATATCCGTTTCAAATATTTTTACATAATTTTCAACATTGTATGTAACTCCGGGGGTAAGAATATTGCAAACTCGAGTCTTTCATTCCCTCCAGCCTGCGGCTGTCGGGAATTACTACCCACGTATCCAAAATTTCACTTACCCCCCTCATTGCACAATGTACTATTTCAGTTGTAGCTGTATGCCGAATGGGCCTTTGCTGTCTGTACGTTAAACAATAAACAAAATGTCGCGTACGATATCTGTAATTCTACCGTACCTATTTAACGTTTACATATTTCACACAAAACTTATTTTTTCTATGCAATTGTGTACTTATGTAAAAAAAGGTATGCCCGCCGAGCATCGAGTGTATACTCTCGTTAACTAGTTTGGCCATACTAATATACTACTATATTATCCTGATTATGTTAAAATGTAAGTAATATTTATGGCCCCCTAAATGTATTTTGTAACATTTTTTGATCTTGTTACTCGTTGGGGTTTTGAACACCCTTCAAGCAGCAGGCAGTCCTGCATCTTCTGTTTTACTGGCTTCCGGCGTGTTTCCGCCATTTACGTCACCTGTGCTGCCTCCATCCTTTGAAGTCGCGTTCACGGAAGGTTTAACCTCATCACTGGTTTTATTTTCTTTGGGCTGTTCTTGGTTATCAACTGGTTTGGCTGAGTCTTCTAGTTTTGTGTCTGTAGACGATTTATCAACAGGTTTGTCTTTTGTTTCACTATTTGCACCATTTGCGGTCTTTTCAACTTTTGATGTTTGATCGGCGGCAGGTTTTGTCTCATCATTGATTTTTATTTCTTTCGTCTCATCGTTTATGTCCGCTGGTTTTGTGGATTCTTTTGGCTTTGTGTCTGTAGATGATTTATCACTAGGTTTGTCTTTTTTCTCACCATTGGCATCATCCGTGATCGTCGCATCCTTTGATGCTTCATCGCCGACAGGTTTTGTCTCATCATTTGCCTTTATTTCTTTTGGCTCATCTTTTATGTCAGCTGGTTTGGATGAGTTTTCTGGTTTTATGTCTGTAGATGTTTTGTCCTTTTTTTCACTATTTACACCATCCGCGGTCTTTACATCTATTGATATTTCATCAGCGGCAGGTTTTGTCGCATCATCGGTTATTTTTTCTTTGGGCTTATCTTTATTGTCAGCTGGCTTGGTTGACTCTTCTGGTTTTGTATTTGTAGATGATTTCTCACTAAATTCATCTTTTTTCACACTATTTCCACCATCCGTGGTCTTTGCATCCTTCGATGTTTGATCTGAGGCAGGTTTTGTCTCGTCGTTTGCCTTTGGCTCATCTTTTTTATCGGCTTGTTTGGCTGACTCCACTGGTTTTGTGTTTGTAGACGATTTGTCACTTGGTTCGCCTTTATCTTCAGAAGTTGCATCGTCTGCGTTCTTCCCTTCCTTAGATGTCCCATCCTTGGGAGATTTAGACACATCATCGTTTATTTTCTCTTTGGGCTTATCTTTTTTGTCTACTGGTTTGGTCAACACTTCTGGGTCTTGGTCTGTCGATGATGTGTCACTAGGTTCTTCTTTTTTTCCACTGTTTGCACCATTCGTGGTCTTCGCTTCCTTTGACGACCCATCTTTAAAAGGTTTAGTTTCATCATTGGTTTTATTTTCTTCTGGCTGTTTTGTTTCTTCTAGATTTTTGCCTGTAGATGAACTTTTACCAGATTCTTTTGTTTTCTTTAAAGATGATTTTGGTTCATTATCACACTCGCTTTCTTTATCACTATAGTCACAAGGATCATCATAATTTTCATCATAGTCATAGCGGTCGGATTCTGTCTCATAATCACTGTTAATCGTTGAATCTTTTTTGGGTAAAGGAAACATAGAATTAGGTAGTTCAACGTATATATTAGTTTTGATGGGTCTGCCCTTGTATAGAGGCAATTTAATTCTGTACTCTAAACCAGATCCTGATGTTGATTTTCTTGTTTCAATATTGTCAGAGATTTTACAGTAGGGATAAGGGACCATTGTATGCGGCTGTTGCTGTTGAGAGGGGTACTTCATTTGGTTTCGAATTGCCAATAGGCGTAAGAGTGTCTCCAGAGAAGGCCCTTGTTGCGTACAACTCCGGTTTTCACTATAGTTGCACTGTAAATATAAATTTTTGAGGTTATTACTTAACATTAGGTACCTATGTATCCTATCTTAATTAAAATAAAGCACTTACCAACAATAGGCAGCCGCAGGTTATAAATATGGTTGCTTGTAGCCACAACATTTTGACTAAATACTCATTCGGAAACTACAACATGTACTTATATACACTGTTGTGGTTTGATAGAATAATGTTTGTCATACGTAGGAAGCGATTATTTGGTGATGTGAGGAACCGAACGTTGGTTCGGCACGTAAACCTTTTGTTGACAAGCTCGGCGATAAGGCCACCTCGGCCAGGTGCGGTGTCCGCACTCCGACAGCTTTGTTATTTCTCTCACTCAGCTGATGCAATGCACACGTGTTCCATTTATTGATTAAATGCGTTCACTTATTAAAAGTATGTATCAATGAGCTTCGCTATTATTTTTAATAGATACGATTACTAATGGTTATATTTAAATTTTGCTGTCTTCTCGTGCCAATATATCATTAAATGTATTAACTAGTTAATACGATATGTTCAGGTCAACACAATGTTCCGATATAATATGACATTTAAGCAAATCGATGAGCAGTCAACGCAAAATCACAGTATAAAAAAAACTTAATTTGCATGCCTAGCTTCCAATCTGATCATAAACCCCACAAAAAAAGCTTATGAAACCTCTCATAAAGGTAATAGATAGTTCTCAATTAAATATTTACTTATTTTTTTATATTTAAAAAAGAAAGTAGACGTGGTGTCGTTTAAGTCGTTTTAGGATTTCAAGAACAATGCTAAAGAAAAACACGTGTTGAGAGAAATTGCCCCACCAACAAGAGCACAGGTCTTAGATCAATAACAATATAATCATATTTACTATTATCTACTGTTATGTGTAAATGGTACCTACATATCTCTTCTTAGCTGTTGTTTTTTTTATAGTGGTCGTGGTTATAGTTCGCCCGGTTGGACATAAATAAATAAATAAATATTATAGGGACATTCTTAGCAAAAAGACGTACAAAGCGCTGCTAAGGTACTCTCTTATGCTTATAATGTACATGACACTAATCAATAGCCCCCGCTTGGCCTGTTCTGACAGAATGCTTACGAACAACAGAAACACTACACTGAGCATGGCCCCATATGCTCATAGCCGATTATTTATTATACTCGTAGTGATTGGTAGAATTGCATGGTCTGTGGTTGTAAATAATTGTGGTATTAGAAAAGCTAAAAATAGTAGGTACGAGTATGTTGACACTACGTATCGCCGCTGTAAGTGATGATGATGATATTACAAATATTAAAATAGTAGCTAGTATAGTATCTCAAACGCTAATAACTATAGATTTTCTAGTCAACAGACAAATATTCATATTATTTTCATGCCTTATATTACTATGACTGCATACAGTTTTTATTATATTCATTATTAAGTTCATAATTAGTAATGCCAGTTACTAGTATAAATTGTCTGAGTAATATCGCCAATTGAGACTATTCTAGCAGTAATTGCGATTTTGAACTTTGATTAACATAGAGTACCTAATACCTACGAGTACTTATTATGTGAGGCGGTTGTGATATTTAATTAAAATCTAAAAATATCCGTTAGACTACGGGGAGTTGGGTTTTCCATTAGGGCGAATTATAGAAAAAAAAAACATAAGCAATTAAACTCTTAAATTTACGTCCTTTTTAGGAAAAAAGAAAGACTATCAATCTATTTATTATAGATGTAATAGATATTTGTATTGAATTAGATTTTATCGGTATACAAACCGCGTACCTACTACAGTCATTGTCAATTATGAATAAATAATATACGTTCAATACTAACTTCCTACGCAAACATATAAAGGTGTTTCATTGCAAGAAAGGCTAAATACCATTCGTTTTCCTATTAACACATCCATTATTACAACATCCTATGAATTGCTGGCGGTCTTTTGCATTTAAGTATCATAGAGGCTAAGTTCTTTATTTAATCAAAATCAAGCATTAATGAAATAATGACAAATTCATATTCGTAACGCAGGCTTCGTCAGGACGTTACAACCATAAATCAGCAACAGGCGAGGCGTCGTCATTACACACAAACAATAAAGCTATCCGCAACAGGCTTCGTCATTTTTAATACACAGTCATTTCATTTAAAAAGGACCACCCCGAATCGCATCCGATCCAAAAAATCCCATTACGCTAGCAACGTTTCCTCGTTCCATAGCCAATGAAATCCCCTGCACCAGTTACGACCCGGAGCGTGGATCACAGCCCCTTTCCCTAAGTCGGCAACCAAGTTCTTTTCCCCAAGGTCCCGCAGTCTCCTCTGTAAGAGGCTAAGTAAGTAACATGTTCAATTTATAGAGTAGCTTATACTACCCACCCAATCTAACTACTATGTAAACTGTTTATGTCCGTACTCAGCCCCACGGATTATAGACATTAGCATGGAAAGCTGCGGTTAGCCGTTCTTGAGACGCAAATGTTCTCGAAAACAGCGTACCTAATACCTATACAGCGTTTACTTTAAATATAACCAAATCCCTACGAGGCATAGGTCTCAATGCTGTGAACCGAATTTTTAATGCAGCCTTAACTAACAGAATCTAGACACGCGGTAGCGTGTCCAGCCAAGTTCAAAGAAAAAGGAACTGGCGACGCAACCGTGTGTAATATTACAAGAACCATTTCGAGCTACTTTTGACCCCTTCACAACTGGAAACCTATTTAACCTACACACATGCAATTTGGCACAGTGATTCAAGCCCCTTAGCTTGTCTAAAATACAAAATTTCATAAACGTAGCTCAAACAGTTATTGATAAATTAATGTTCAAAAACCGGTATTTTTGTGACTGACTAACTTACCTATATATCAAAAACCTAACCCACTTCCAGATTACCTAGAAAGAAACTTGAAATTTGGCATCAAGGTAGGCTATTAGGCGTACATACATAGGGGAAACAATCTAAAAACAGAAAATTATTGAAAATTCGGTTTAAAAAAAATCATATATTGCTATAGGTCAAAAACCTAGCCCACTTCCGAATGAGCTAGAAACTTGAAATATGACACTAAGATAGGTTATTAGGTGCACATAAGGGAAAAAATCTGAAACAGAAAATTATTGAAAATACGATTGATAAAAAAATCATGTACATTAATATAGGTCAAAAATATAACCCACTTCCAGATGATCTAGAAACTTGATATTTGGCAAGTTGGCAACAAGGTAGGCTATTAGGTATACATAAGGGAAAAAATCTAAAAACAGAAAATAATTGAAATTTCAATTGAAAAAAAAACATACATCGACTAGTTTATTCCCACTAAAAATATGTGTAATCAGTTTAATAATGCAATGTTGGCAGGTATACAACCATAAATTAAATTAAATTCTACAGACGAAATAGACTGTCCATGGTATTTAAAAACACGAGCAAAGGAAGTACTGAAAAATAACGAGGATGATTCATCATTAACCGCTGGCTTAGAAAATGTTATCACAATAAAAATAGATGTACGTCTAATGTTGCGAAGAAACATAGATGTTAGTAAGGGTCTGGTAAACGGATCCATTGGAAAAATAGAAGAGGTAAATTGGGACGTCAACTGCAACAATAACGCACGTAAAATTACAATCAAATTTAATCATTATTTAATGTACGAATTAGAACGTGACAAGACTAAATTTCAGATATTATGTAATGCATATGTTCATCGGGAACAATTCCCTATTTGTTTAGCATGTGCTATTACTATCCACTAATCACAAGGACTTAGTCTTGACGGCGCTCTTCTGGATATAAGCTCCTCAATATTTAGTAAAGGGCAGGCTTACGTTGCACTCTCTAGATGTAAAACCTTAGACGGAGTACATTTTATGAATCAAAATCCAAGTCAAATCACGGCACAAGAATGAAGCCCTATAGTAGAATACAACCGCCTACGCACCTTATACCGCCCCGAGTTTAACAAATTAAATATAAACCGAAAGCGTGTAAGAAATATCACCTCATATTTCGAAGGTACAAGAAAATATAGAAATTAAGACAAAAAAGAAAACTATACAGCATAAACGTGGAAAATAAAGTAATAAAAAAAATATTATTAACACTAACATAATTTCTGTACAAAAAGTAATGATATCCCATCAAAAACATAAATGTGAAATGAGAGCCAAGTTCAATATAAAATTAAGATACAGTTGTGATGTCAAGTCAGTAAATGCTACGATTTGAATAAAAAGAAGTAATGTAAAGGTAAAATAAAAGTTATTAATTTCATACGAAAACATATAACGCTAAATTTTCAAATGAGCATTGTTTACTCTCCCAAAGCTATAATTCCAAGTAGATTTCACGAACAGTATTTCTATGGGTATAATTTAATTAGATATTTTATAAAGTGATAAAAAATATACTATTGTGCTCTCGGTATGTACCTAATTTTGATAATCCCCAAAAACAGCGTAATATACCGCTATATCGCGTGGCCCACGTGCAGTTTGGCAGCAAAAAGTAAAAAGTTAAAGGTCCCATTTTTAGTTTGTTAAATAACTTGTAAACGGTGTCATTATTAGGAAATTGAATTGATTCGAAAATTCATCATATAAGTAAAATATACAAACAGTTTCCATAAGCATAAAAATTTGAACCTAGTCTAGAGGATAAGTTAACATTGCACCTAGAGACCATAGAGTAACATTGAAATACCATTTATGTTGCATTGCAACCTTCGTAATACGTAGGTACATACTAGTACTTGCAACTAATAAAAGAGAGGTATGGAGATATTTGCTTTAACAGCACGTTGGAAAGTATGTCATTGTCAAGAGCGTTTTGCAATAAGTTAATATGTCAAGATAAATGGAATCTGCAAATATTTGATGAGTTAAAATTACCTTCGATAGATTATAAGAACAAAAAGAATTACACGACTGTTTTCTAGTGTCAGCGCCACCTGTCAATAGGTTTAAGTTAGAACTTTTATTCACTATGTATCATTTTTATCAATAAATTATTAATACATGTTTTGAAATATAATCAATGAATATTACAACAAAAAACAATATTATTTTACTTTCCGTGTCCTAGCGCGGGGTAGTCACGTTTCGAATTATTGAAACCGCACAAATGATTGAGTTAAGACGGGGTGCTAAGGCAGGCAAATAGAAAGGAATAATAGTTATTTGTTATACAAGTGGGCAAAGTTGTTGTTTAACCGCTTGTGCTAATATTGATACCCGAGCATGCGAAGGATTACAAAAATGAACCACGAGCGTAGCGAGTGGTTCAAGAAGTGGAATCTTGAGCGTTGCGAGAGTTTCAAGGCACGAGGGTTGATCAAACTCTGCCTCCGAGTGAAACACAACATTTTTCAGTACACCAACGCGAGGAAAATATGAACTATGAAATACTCATACTCATAATCTTTATTGCATATCACATTGTATCCAAACCTATTACATAGAATTGTATACAACATGAAACCCTGTAGGGTGCAGCTAACAGTTTATTCAAGAGGAGATGGAGTTTTTTGTACAAGATATAATATAGTTATTATTTACTGTATAGGTACTTTATTAATTGCCATTATTGGTCATAAGCTTTTTTCATGAGATGAACTTTTAGTTATTTAAAGAATTCATTGTTGGACTTCGTGTTATTTATTTCGTTACTGATTTTGTTGAATATTGTTATTGCCACAGAGTTAGGACTTTTTGAATGTAGTTTTAGTTTTAAGGGGATAATCTGCACCAGCTTATTTTGAAACCTGCTGGCGTAACGTTGGGGTATATCTGAATGTTTGGTATAAAATTGAGGGTATTTTTTTACAAACTTACATGTTTCCACAATGTAAATTGATGTTAAAGTAAGTATTTTTAGGTCGATAAAGTGCGTTTTACAACTTTCCATAATATTTTTGTTAGCCAGGATTCAAACACATTTTTTTTTGTAATATAAATAGACTTTCCACATCTGTGCTATTCCCCCATAGAATGACACCATAGGTAAGCCAAGCATGGGCGTAGGAATAGTAAGCTGCTAAGGCGGTGTTGAGGACGCACACCAAATAATTCAAACAAAATCAAATTCAAATGAACGTGTTAAAAAATGTATCATTCAAAATTATCATTTAAAATTCAATTCCACCAGCTAACGTACGGAAACAACTCAAAATTTGCATCTGATTACTTTGCCCCACATTTGTGGATGAAATTCAACTTTCCCATTAGTTCATCACTCTCTCTTCATCATCAGACCCTGAGACATGCCTCCTTTCTAAGCCCTCGTTGGGAAAATAAATGAACAAAGGGGTTTCATTATACATCTAAATTAGTTTCACTATACAACTTATACCTACCTATAATGCAATTGAGGAAACATATAAACAAATGAGTATAATTAACGCTTAATTTCTCTTAAACCTTAACAGATTTAATACCTTAACAGTGCGCTAATGTATTAAATCTGAGATGGGTAGTGAGTATTCAACTTACGAGTAAATACTGTATTTACTCAATACACCCTTACTAACTTATACTCGTTTATACCCAAATTGATGGGTATAAACTATTTAGAGTGCTAAAAGGGGCATATAAATTTGAAAATACTTAAAATTTTAAGAAAAATACTCTTAATCCTTTATAAGGCCCCAGTTATACAGATATGCTACGTGAAAGTTAAATACACTACCATGTTTGTAATGCACTGGGAAACACATCTACGGTAAAAATAAACGAAATTATTAAGAAAAACATGTGGTCAATATATGCACTCAGCCTGTTAGTGCACTTGAGTTTTCAGATCAGTTTCCAATACACCTATTCATTGACATTGACATACTTATCCATATAGCATGTAACCTTTTATAATTTTTTTAATCTTAAGTGGCAAATGATACACTTTCCTGACACTACAAACAACGTAACAGGTGATAACAAAAAAATGAGAATGATTTTCAGTAGACTTATAAACAAAACTGTCTACATAAACAAAAAATGCTGTTAGTAAAGTTGTTGCTAGTTCTTTTGAGATTCTTGAATTTCATATTTTTTATTTCTTCAAACATTTGTTTTTGTTAGACTGGAGTCGAAACAAGAACGTGTTGCACATTTTAAAAATTATAACTTTAACATGGGAAAAGGGACACACAGTGGGTCATTTTAGTACAGAAAAGTACCAATTTTTACTATATATATAATTCTTGCATCCATGACTATAAATCGCAAAAGTGGTAGTGGCTGGCCAGCGAAGATAATAACCAAGGCAAGCCTGAATTGACTCCAAAGCACTTTTAATTATATGAATTCCATAACGAACGAAAATGAAATGGGACGGAAAATTATTCCATGGCTATATAGTTTTTGGTGGTGGTTCAGGTATTTACATGTAAATAACTGTCACAAAAAAAATCAGAAACCACCAACGTGTTGCACATCATTATGTGGGTCTTTAAAAATAAATTGAAGTTTTCTATAAACTTTGGGATAAATTAAATACACATGGTCCAGTCGTAAAATGTTTATATGAAATGTTAATACGAAAACTGCAATTTTAAAATTAACTTAAACTTAACTTTTAAAATGTCACAAATGTTCCGCGTTGTTGACAGGATGAATGTTAATAACATGATGAATGTTGTTACTTACCCACTTCCTGTGTCGCTGCTACCCTTTGTGGGTCTCGACCTAGATTAAAGTTTGTCACGTCAATTCTTCTCATTCACTTGTCAAAACACACTTACGACGATTGTGTATTCCCTAGTTTCCTACCGCAATTTTCCCGTCTCATTCCACTTGAGTAAGGCGGCATCCTAATACAACGCAAATACGATTATCACGCGACTAAGCGATGCGATAGGAGAGCTCCTCATTAATAATCTACGCTTTGCAGATGATACTACATTACCTAAAGTCACAAACGAATCATAACTTGCTGTGCTTCTGCAAAGGGTACGAAAAAAGGGCGCGGAATATGTTCTCCTTATTATAGATCCAAGACCAAGCTGATGTTTGTGCAAAGGACAGGCCTGTTAAACTGAATTGGAAAACTATCAAATCTAAATGCTGTACAGGACTTCATTTACCTCGGATCTGATTACCGCGGACGGCGACTGTGACCGGGAGATGATCAGAAGTCAGCTCGCAAAAAGCCGTGGCAAGATGGTTAGAAAAGATCTGGCGTAACAGAGGAAACAACGAAAGTAACCCAAACTAAGCTAATGCACACCGAGATTTAACAACATACTAATTGTATGTTGTTAATGGAAACAGCCAATTATTAAAGCCGCATCCAAAAGGGCCGGTACAGCTATCATTTCAAGCCTGGCGTAATATAAACAAAGACTTTAGGAATATACTATACTATGGCGGGACGAACTTGACGCCTTTGACAGAGACTGGTGGGAGACTTCCGAGGATAGGGACACGTGGAAGAATAAGTGGGAGGCCTTTGCCCAGCAGTGAGACAATATGGGCTCATAAAAAATAATAATAGGAATATAGGTCTTTTTATTTTTTTTAGGTTTGAAAACATTACGTTGGTACTTAAAATTGCCTCATAAAGTTTTAACTTTTCTTATTTTTTAATTTAAAAAAAATAAGGAATATAATTCTGATGTTTTTGATGTTAAGCTTCGAGTACAAGTACTCCGACAAATGATAATTGACGCTAAATAATTGATTATTTTATCAAAAGTGATAACACTACACATATATGCATCGGCGTGAATAGGAATTCGAGAATTCGTCTCATTGTCGAACTCAGTTTAACTTCTTCCGACAAAATCGAGTCTCATCCACGAATTGCCATTTTCCGGCCTCTGTAATAATATAGGTACTATTTTAGGAACATGGCATTGTATTAACAAGGTAACAAAGGTACAGTCAGCATCAAAAGTAGCGGATCAAATAACGCTTCATAAGTATCTACCATTCTGCGACAGCTTAACAAAAAGTGATGCATTTAATATAAAACAACTAAGACTGTAAAAGATATATTTTAGAACGCGAATTTTAGAAAATTATCTACATTTGGAAAAGTTATACGGAATATCAGATACTTTTGGCGCGTTGTTTCATCCGCTACTTTTGATGCTGACTGTACTAGTAATTTTTATTTTTTGGCAATAGTCAACTTTGGTTAAGTTTTATGCTTGAATACCGAATTATAGAAATCAGGACATGACTTTATCTCTTTGTCTCATTGTTCCGGCTAGACCTGAAAAGTTTAATATTCAAGTGTAAATATCCAAGAAGAAAATAATTAGGCCGATCACATTAGACCCAAAAACGCGTTTGGAGGCATTAATTTTCACCATTTTCATTTACTCCTAAATGCATGTAATCGAAGCTTGCGCAATTCCAGGAGGTGTGCAAACATTTTGGGAGACTTGGGAGATACATTTTACCTTGAATTGCCAAACCACTTGATGTAGAAGGCACCCGCCATCAATTACAATGGCACTGCCACTACCTAGTGTACTACCACTAGCAAGGTGTGGTGGATCAGACACTGGTGAAAAAGAGTTTTCGAATTTTAACGTGTTCATACCAAAACTAAAAAAATAAAAATGGCGGCCATTTTTTACAACTTTCTCTACGATTTCATATTAAGTTAATAGGTAACTTTCGGATCCTCATATATCAGTTTTCATAAATTGATTAATCAATATTTCTTGGTAAACGTACCGTTTTCGAGCTACGAGCAAAATAATGAAAAAGAGCAAAAAAAAAATGCACACCTCCTAGGATTATGCAAACAAGGATTACACGCATTAAGGCCCCAGGGAAGGTATTAAAAGGATCTCTAGCTTGCCGGATACGTATTAATTCTTCGAATAAATCTAATTTGATTGGCCTACCTAGGGTGGGAAATATTTATTTCTTACGGTACTATATGCCGCATAACTCATTCAGAATAATGATAGTTTGTAACCGTGCAGGGTATTCCCGAGCTGGACGTGCCGGGCATCGAGCCGCTGAGCCTGGGGCAGATCGCACTGGCGCGCGGCCCGCAGGGCGCCAAGCTGACCGCCGTCGTCAACGACGTCAAGGTGCAGGGGCCTAGCAACTTCATCATACAAACACTTAAGTCAGTCTAACATTATAATATTATTTACTTTTACTACCTGCGACTGTTTTTGCCTAGAACAGTGGTCAGTGATAAAAGACGAGTCGTTAAAAAATGCTAGCGAGTAGGTACCTACCAACTTAGGAAATTATTAGGTGTGTGAAACGCAAGACTATCGTATATGAAACTCTTGTGAATTCAGGGGCGTTGTTATAGTCGCATACCGAGTTCATCGCTGATTGTCATCAGCGTAGGGCTAAGATGGTGGCCCCCAAATCATCTGTCACCATGCCTGTCACATTCTAACAAGTGGGTAAGTGCGAAAGTGACGGATGACCCGACATGCGATAAAAACGCGACCATAAATACCTATGTCAAATGAAATCTAAGGGGTCTGTTTAGATAGGTATACTGCCAGTGATAACCACTGGCTCGAGGACCACCGGTTTAGAAGCACTGGCCTAGACTTAGTTTCTCCATATTCATATCCTATTTCCGTTAAAATTTCCTTCCTCTTTTCAAACGCTTAAGGGGTCATTTTAGTGATAAAACCTATCTTATGACCTTTCCCGGGAATCGAACATACCTTGGTTCAGCGGTTTAAAAGGAGGGGACGGCCGCTTCTCCATACAAATTTAGTCCTCATTTTCCTGTCTGGATATATACATTATGGAAAATAATTATTAATATCCAGAGAGGAAAATGAGGACTACGTTTGTATGATACGACGATTTCGCGTGGGTCCTCTACTTTCATCTTACGCGTGAAGAGACAACAGACTAACAGAGTTATCCACTTCTGCGAGTTCTGCATTTGTAATATTAATAGGGATAGGTAGGAAGATTAATAAGGTGGCACATACCTAAATTAAATTAATCTCTTCTAATATTCATCAGATTATGAGCATAAATTTTACTATCATAAGATAAGATATCACCGTCCGTGTACACTACAACAATGCCTTCAGGATGATGATGGGGCTGCCTCGCTACTGCAGCGCAACGGGGATGCTTGCTGAAGCTAGGGTAAACTGTTTCTACACCACAAAGCGGAAGCGGTGCATATCCCTATCGTGTAGGGTGCGGGACAGCTCTAACATCATCCTGATGGCATTTGCGGCAAGGTTTGACTCTCAGTACATAAACCATTGCCATATGATACTTGTACTGACAGGCAAGCCAATATACTGTATGTAGAAATAGTATGTTATGTCCTGTGTTTATTAACCTTAGTTGTAGGAAGAGTAATTAATTATTTGTTTCATATTGCTACTAACACATATAATGTATTAATGTAAAATTGTAAACAAGCGGTGGTGGCCGAGTGGATATGACGTCCGACTTTCAATCCGGAGGTCGTGGGTTCAAATCCTGGGTCGTACCAATGAGTTTTTCGGAACTTATGTACGAAATATCATTTGATATTTACCACTAGCTTTTCGGTGAAGGAAAACATCGTGAGGAAACCTGCATACATCTGCGAAGAAATTCAAAGGTGTATGTGAAGTCCCCAATCCGCATTGGGCTAGCGTGGGGACTATAGCCCGAGCCCTCTCGCGCGTGAGAGGAGGCCTGTGCCCAGCAGTGGGACGTATATAGGCTGAATTATTTATTATTATTATTAATGTAAAATTTTAAATGTCTATGAATGTTATGATTTAAATGTATAATTATGGACCTGGTCTGAATTGATAATAATACTTACCAAGTGGCAGCATAGGGTGAGTTTCACAATAAACTCTGGGACAGTGTCCAGTCGCTGGCTTGGAATTTTTCGAACATCTGACCAATACCTCTGTTGACAACATGTGATACATATTATCTGCTTAGTTCTCACAAAAATATAGGAAATTCATTGAAACAAAAAATAAGAGAATTAAATAGAATTCAAATTTGTAAAGTTCGATATACCTAATTCACTTAATAGATAGTAAACATCGACACGAGTACACCACGGACCAACAGCAATCAAAAATGGTTACGGATATTGATTACGGTGTTGACTGTCTTGAAACTCGTGTGGTGTGTATAAGTGTGGTTACTAACTATAGTAGTTCGCTCCGAACTGATAACTCGCGGTTCGCCAAAATGATAGTACTCAACTACTCGTTTACACAATTTCATTCAAATAAAAACAAAAGTTAAGTTATTGTCCATCAAACTATTCTCTGATAGTTTAGCTTGTAAACATCGAATTGCGGGACGTGCCCCTAGCCAGCCGTGTGTTCCAAGTTGAATGTAAGAACTTCACTTCTCTTCGCTCGCTCGTTCGACTAGCGTATTGGAAAATATGTAGTGTAATCATAAGTTGGTAGACGTACCTAAAAAAAAATTGTAACTTGAAACACTTTAGCTGACTTTTAAAATAGCGGGATACTCAAGTTTATTCTATATCCAACATTTGTCGGTCAGGTAGTCAATATGAACAGGTAGTTCTGTAGTCTGTAGCCCTACGCGACTAAAATAGGTTATTATAAGTAGATTAATCATTGCTTCATAGTCACTGATTTGTATTCTAGCAACAAGACCTCCTCTTACAAGTACTTATTATGCATACCTACATATGTACATACAATATGTACATATGTAGGTATATATAATCAAGGTCTGGTTTTAGGTTTACCTGCTTGTGACCTCCGGCCTGGGTGTGCAAGCTAGCCTGTCAACCTCGTCCTGCATTATGCACTAAGAAAACATGAAATGTATTAGTTATACTAGTTATAGTATAAATTTCATAAGTAAACTAAACCTAACGGCGACTCTTTTTTCCGTTGGAGTAGGAAAATCGAATTATTACAGTACGCATTTAGTTTTCTTTTTGTATGGTTTTGATGTGGCTAGTTTTGTTAAACTGATTTGAATTATTTAATATTCCGTAAGTATATTAACACTAGGCATTTGTAACTTATATAACTATAAAAAACACAATGATTAATTACATAAAAAGGCATAAAGTAACCCATCTTATCCGATACAATTTATCGCTCCGAGCGTAACCGAAATAGTTCGAGGATAAAATGGGCATTTATTCAATATTTATTTATATATATACTAACCCCCTTATTCATAAACATAGCAAGCCGCTAATAATCGTTTGTCCCTTTCCATCATACCAATACGTCGAAAAGGGACAAACGTTTAAGGCTTATCCGTCGCACGGCCGCAAGGCGAGGACAGCGCGCCGGTTACCAGCGGCAGCAGTGGCAGTTTTTTGGCAGATTTTCAACTTTATTGCTAAGCCAATAAGGGTCGTATCAGATTATTTTACTTTATGCACTAAAACATAAAAAGCAACTTTATGCCGCTTACAGGCGACTTAAGCAACAACTTTACGAGCAAGTGACAAATTTGTTATAGTCTATACTCGATTTAAATAAAACGTTCAAATAAGATTAAGTAAGTACCGTAAAATGTGCCTACTTTGTTTTATAAAAGGTAATTGTGCTCCAACAGTTTCAAATTTAATTTCCGATTTTTGAGCAAATGTTGAAACAAATAAGGCACATTAATTTTTGTGGTACCTACTTACATAGATTGTATAAATTATTGTTATTTGATTTCCGTTAATTAAATTAATTCCAAGGGTGCATTTTTGAGCTTCAATTAAGTAACTTTCTGAAAGACACCGGTATTCTAATTAACTCCATTTCGGAGATGTAATCAATAATTTATTTTTAACTGATAATGCTTCTAAGAGCGTGTCGCATAGAAGCGCCATACTTGAATGGATGGACTTTGTTATTTTTACATGCTATAGTATTGTGTTTTATATGTGTATAAGTATGTATTAATCTATATACGTATGTATATCGCCGGAACATCGCCTAGTACCCATAGTATAAGATTTGCTTAGTTTGAGGCTAGGTGATCTGTGTAAGATGGTCCCCAAATATTTATTTTTTTATTGTGTGGCGTTCCAGGTCTGATTTAAATAAGAACCGGTTCGACTTCAAGCTGCTGCTGCCACGGCTGGACTTCCACGGGAAGTACAAGATGGACATTCAGGTTCTGCTGCTGCGGCTGCAGGGCCGCGGCAATATCACGGGCACCTTCAGTAAGTAAACTCATTTATTTGAAGCTTTTATTTAGGGTGGTTTTGTTATGTCTAAGGCAACCCGAAAAAGCGATATAAACATGTTTCATTTCGGCGACATTGTCAACGTTTTCCATAGAACAGCTGATTTTCGCTGAACAGCGAATTTGGGGTTGGCCCCAACGTGCCCATTAGCCTCCGCCCGCGAATAGTGGAGCTAGAAAACTACAGTCCTGGGCCGTTTTGTGGCATTGCCAAAAGCCTAACGCGGCTCACCGTAAAGACCTACAGTCAGTATAAAACCATTCAGCTTGGAGAGAAACGACAAGCTTGAACCATTCCAAAGCGCTCATCAAGGCCTTCAACAAAAAGGCGTCCTCGAACGCCTTAGCATGATAGCTAATAAACATGATAGATAATAAACTAGATTGTCCTCTGTTGTGGGAAATGGGTCACCGGACAAAATCGTTATTGTTTATACATTATTCAATATTCTATTACGTTATAAGGTTGTTACTAACATAAAGGATAAGCTATAAGTAACTAACATTTATGGACCATATATGTTGTCTTAAATAAAGAAATTTTAATTTAATTTAGCACTGTCTAGGAACCAACTGCACAACTTGGTAAGGGTGCTTAATGGGCATCGCGGCCTAAATAATAAGCACATGCACACTATGGGAAAACGTGACATGGGGCGGTGCAGACTCTGTATGGAGGCAGAGGAGACGCCCTTATACATCCTCGCAGAGTGCCCTTGCCTTGTAATGCGCACTCGTGACTCAACCCTAGGTAGACACATATTACACCCGGAGGAGTTAAGGTCTCTCGAGATCAAAAAGATCCTGCAGCTATTTGAAGTTCGATGGATCGAGAGTAGCAGTAGGTGGCGATTACAATAGATCAGGGATGGTCGCAGTGATGGTGCCCTATTGATTTTTCGACAAACAATACGCCGATTTTCGATTCGCCGACAACGATTCGCAGACGGGTTCTTTAGCCGAGTAACGATTGGCAGAATGTCATTACGCATAATAGTCGTTTGCACGAGTAGTCAATACGCAGAACATTGATACGCATATATATACGTTTCGTAGAATAATCATTTAGTAAGTCTCACAATTACCCGAGAAACTATTGGTCGAAACACAATAGGTCGAATAATCATTTGGAATTAATATTGATTAACAAAACTTCGCTCTTATTTATGGCTAGACTAGGAAATTACTAACCTACACGACAACTTTTAGTTTGAGTCTTATAAACATGGTTTTGATATATTTAATTATATACTTATTTTCATTAACTCAAATGACCATAAAATTGTATGCCTCGAAAGGAGCAATTCTTGTAGAGTCTGTGCGGAATATACATATCAGAATTTGTAACAAATAAGAAATTTAAGCGAAGCGGACACTTTTTAATTGTAAACCACTTGTATTGTTAGTGTAATACACGTTTGTTCGGTTTCCTTGCAGAAGACTATGCGTGCAACGTGACGATGCGCGGGCACAAGGAGACGCGCGGCGCCGACGAGTATCTGAAGTTCGACCCGTTCAAGGTGAAGCTGCGCGTCGGCGAGTCCTCAATCTACCTCACCAATCTGTTCGACGGCGATCCCGTGCTGGGGCCGGCCACCAACCGCGTCATCAACGACAACTCGCAGCTGTTCCTTGAGGAGATCCGACCCGTGCTCGAGCGCTCCCTCGCGGACCTCTTCACCGAGATGGCCAACAAGATAACTTCCAAATTTACCTACAAAGAGCTGTTCCCATAGCGTCGGTGCCCACTCTCTAACCGGAGGGCTTCTAGCTAAGTAGTTGCAATATGAAAGATGTGATGTACATTATATTTAACGTAGTTAAATAAATAAGTGTAGTAAGTCGGAATTAAAGTGAAGAAAGTTAGTTATATATAAAATTAGATGAATTAGATGTTTTTTTTTTGAGTAATTGAGAATATAATAGTTTTTGTATTGAAATAAATAAATAATTTCATGTAATAAATAATAATAAATAAATTAGATGAATAAAATGTATACAGGTCCTTTATATTTAACTTAACTCGGTCTGAATAGTCAAATATGCTATTTCTATAGAATCCATTACTTTTCACTAATAACGAAGTTTACGTTGAAGCTTATTATTTACCTAAACTTACCTATTTATTGAGTTAGTTTTTTTGGTGGTTTGTAGGTTAATTGTTTATGTTTACGGTAGATGCAAATCATTTGTCGTCAAGCTCACCATACTTATTAACCTATCGAATGAGCCAATGCTTTTATGGATACTGGAAAGCGATATGTAAACATACTACATACCTATACGAGGCCTGGACGTTAGTGAGATGACGATATGAGTTGTGCTGGTGTCCGACTTTATTACCTGCATGTAAATGAGTTTCACATGATTATCCACCTGGTTTCTTGAGCTTAATAGTCGCCTCCAAACCTCTTCTTATAGCGACCCCTTTCCTCACACAAAGTTTACCTTAAGCCTTAATATTAGCCTCACTGGATCACTGTTCACTCTGAGTACTGATAACGTTGGTCACAATATACCAGAGACACATCATTATTCTAATAACACCATAAGAACGTACTTGACTTGATCTAAAAGCAAATATCACTGCCGCGTAGATCTGTTCGCACACAACCTCCTTTTTCCTACTGTCGTTCTCATCTACCCTCTCAACTTCCGTCAAAAAATCCCAATAACCTAGAAGCGGTTACTTAACTTAAACGTGACTACTAGCGCCATCTACCCCATGACGTTGGCAAATATTAGCTGGTTCGCAATACGTTCGCGACATCATTATTATATTATTTTTATATATTTTTTTGTAGAAACTCATAATTACAGTCGAATTCAATAATATATGTATATATTTCTTCACCTTATTGATATGGATATGTATGCTGCAATAATATTGCGAAATGTATACATATTTATAAAATCGACTGTACGGTCACGTCTGAAAATATCTATACGGACAAAGTGCTCAAAATATGTACACACTACCCTTATATATGGGCCTTAAGGTCGTGTATACATATTTTTGGCACTTCGATCGTTGTAAAAACAATTTGACTAAAATAAATGCAGTATTTTTTTAAACTGAAAATCATTACCCTTCTATACACGGGTGGTCCAAAAATACGAGTATTAATAAGTCAAGTACGGGTGTTCCCTCTCCATAAAGTCCTTTTTTTCTAAAACATTAAATTGTGGTCAAAATAAGAAACTTAAACATAACATTGACACTGCGACAGTAAACAGAGGGTGCTGTGCTGCCCTCTACCGTTCTGACACACTTCCTATTAACAGGTAAAAAATGCCTTTTGATGAGTATCGTATCGATAAAAAGATAATGTACAGTATCTATAAAGCGCGTAATATTGCTGTGGGCCTAGTAATGCCACAAAATAAAAAATAAAACGAAGGTCCGTTCTCGCCGTTCTTGAAAATACATACCTAAACTTGCCCGACTCACTAGAGTTTCTTCTGTATTGATTTCGAATTTTAAAAAGGAGTAGGTAATATAAGTTTACAGACATACACACATCGATTCGTTTATACATACATCTTATCATGTTTACATTCCTTAGAGACTGCATTTTGACGTACATGACAGTAGGTACCTACGTAGCGGCGGGGACGTCAAGTGAGCAACGCGCGCACAGCCCGACTAAGCTCTGCCCGAGAGTGCCCGAGACGGCCTGTAAATGTAACGTCTGTGTGCGTAAATGTCACGTCTGTGTGCGTGCGGCGAAAATGGCACTTTGTACTGAGCGGAGTCTGCTCCGGCGCGCGCCGCCGCTATTTACTTTGTGGTAATGCTAATATTACCTGTCTTATTTTATTAGGTTTTTTTTACAAAGCTTCTTTTTAATCAAGCAAAGTTTCTTGTTAGGGTTCCGTAGTCAACTAGGAACCCTTATAGTTTCACCATGTCCGTCTGTCTGTCTATCCGAGGCTTCCGACAAAGCCTCACAATAAAACCTAAAAATACATTTTTCTAGGGTTCCTCCCCTACACGTAAAGCTCCGGGGTACACCCCCATAATCTTGACAAGGTCGATTTGATAAGTTATACTCGTAAGAACTTACTGACTTATAAAAGTATAAGTGTAGTGCCTCAATGTTTTTAGACTTTTTTGAACTTTAAGAAGCATGAAGTTTAATAAAACCCAGAAAATTCATGTTGAGTAAAAATAATTAGAAACTTTTCTTTAAATGTTAATGTTCAAAAACTTTACCTAATGAAGGTATAATTTTAATTTTGATTATTTAGGACTAAAATAGACAATTTCTTATGTCTTAAGGATAGCAAGGGCCAAAGCAAATTATCTCCACTAATTAATAGCATCCTTTTGTTAGTTAGTGGTTCTGGGCATTTTCCGCAAATCGACAACCATTGTGCCTGCTTTGCGTGAAATCGGGGTAGCGCTACTCTAACCACCCAAGCTCCTCCACGAAGCCTAGCAATATTTCCAGGTTGCTAACTGCCTCCCTTAGTGTGCAGTTCCCACGAGTAGCTAGGGATGTAAAAGGTCCATTCCACACAGAGCTTCGCTTGAGTAAACAAGGATATACAACAGGTTTCGCCTGGTACCCGAGGCCTATCGTTCGCGACTGAGCTCCCTCTCAGCCATGCATCCATCGGCGTGATGAGTACCTTGGATTAGGGTTTTTGGGGTCGAGGTTGTCTGTCTCCTCTAGGAAGGGGGAAGGGGGAGAGATATTAATAAGTGGATTTACACCCCCAATCTTCCTGAGGAATAAAACGGTCGTTTTCATGGTCCTCTTCCCTCGACCCCCCACGCAGGACACCTTTCCACTGGATCGCCTTTGGTTTCTTGACGTCGTCTCCCATCATTCGGTCTGAGAACAAGTCTCCTACCGGATTTTAGAAGAGTAACGTCTGGTTCCCAAGTTGTTTCGTCAGAAATGTGTCCACGTTGTGGCGGCGGCTCAGAGAGTGCCATGCTAAGTCCCATTTTTGGGATTTGAAGATGAACCACGAGTTGGGATTTGGTGGAATGAGGTGCAACCTCCATGGTCTGGGTCCTGGTTAGAGCCTAAGGGGCTACCCGCAACCTGCCCACCCGCTCGGTCGCTTTGGAGACAGCTCGTATTCCTGGTAGAAGTTCCAATGTTAGGCGTCATAAGGGTCACCTTTTGGGAGGTAGCCGAAATGTTACCCAGGAACAAAGGATTTTGATTTGACCTCCGTCGATTGCAATTACGATTATTAAATTTCGCAATAGCGGAAGTAACATGCGGTTTATTAAAACATCATAGAGAGCTTACAATATGCGTATAAAGCAATGTATCTAACTGTACACAGCATATATGTAACAATTATAAATCATATACGATTATTTACATTATTTTGCTTTCCTATGTAATATTACCTAATTTTTGAAACACGTTTTTCAATAAGTTTTAGTAAAAAGACACATTAAGATTGTCTACCTTTATAATGCTGCTAAAAGCGAACTATGCACTCGTATTTTAATTTTTAATGCCTTTCATAAACTACTGATAAGCGCCATCTTTTAGAAGTCTAATGAACCTCCTACATAAAAACGTTTACTTTTTATATGAATGACACTCAATTAGGCATTTCAGCGATAGGTTGGTAGATGTCGCCGAAGTAGTGATTTTATTGAGCACATAATTAAAATATTCTCGGAAAGAAACAGCGATTGCAGCGAGTGCTCATGTAAAGTCTACAGGAATACCTAACTAAATAAAAATTTATATTCATAGGTGATTTATTGATTGAGTAATAGGATGGCGTTATTGGCGTTTACAATATTTCATTAAAATAGCCTACTTAATTATTATGTTTACATTAATTAATTAACTTAAAATACTATTTCGTGTTCAAATGACAGCATTTAAAAATTGGCCAAGCCTGAGTCACGACTCCGGTGCCAATAAGTGCTCCGTACCATCGTAAGCATGGCTAGAGGTAGGAAAATAAATATTGAAAACACAAGGAAATGGAAGGCCTTATTATAGGCCTGTGGGCAATGTGGGCAACCCCATAACTTCCCCCCTAACATTACAAAATATGGTTGTGTTATTTAATATTATTTTCCGTTAATTTCAAGAGTGCATACCAGAGCTATTTTAAAAATACCAAAAATATTATAGCATTTTTAAGCTATTTGCATATATTAGTGCGATAGAGAGACAGATAGTGTTCAGTTGTCGTAGCGTAAACGATGGGCATGTTGGCTACGCACCCATGTTGCCTAGCCAAGATGCCCATCGTTTGCGCATATTAGTGCGATAGAAAGACATATAGAGTTTCGTTGTCGTATCGAAAACGATTGGCATGTTGGCTACGCAGCCAGGGTGCTAAGCCAACATGCCAATCGTTTGCGCATATTTGCTATAGAAAGACAGCGTTTCGTTGTCGTCGGGTAAACGATTGGCATGTTGGCTATGCACCCATGGTGCCTAGCCAAGATGCCAATCGATTGCGCATATTAGTGCAATAGAGAGACAAATAGTGTTTCGTTGTCGTACGTAGCGTAAACGATTGGCATGTTGACTATGCACCCATAGTGATAGCCAAGATGCCAATCGTTGGCGCATACTAGTGCTATAGAGGAGGATTGGAGGATTTTTTAAATATAATGTTATGATATGACAATTCTCTATCGAAAACACAAATCAGCGTAGGCTGCTTTATTTTTGTATTGAGTAATTTTTATTGTGTTATCTTTACGTAATTAAAGCGTTTCACAACATATACTGCTATTACTTGAGTGAGTAAGTTCTCACCACGTCCCCGTTGTCCATATCTAGAATTTCTGGTCGTTAGTATAATTATTATCAATTCCCGATTTAAGTATTCTAAAGCCCCCTCCAGACTATGCACGTGAATCGCGGCGCGACTTCGCGGAGCGAACATACCGCGACGTTGACGTAGACTCTACACTCGCACAACTTCACGGCGATTTCGCAGTTTGGTTCACGGCAAGATGGCGCCGCCGAAGCGTCAGCTGATCGGATTTAGTTTGCGGCAAGGCACTGATTCAAACTGGGAACTGTCAAATAGATTTTTTGGTTGATCAAGTTCGCACACAATCAGATTAACCGACTCGTGGGCGAATCGCGGCGCGAAGCGATCGCGAGTATGGAGTCTTGCAAGTTCGCGCTTCGCGTCTCCTTTGACGCGGGCCAAATACCGACAAAAAACGGGGAATAAGGCGCGAAGGCGTGAACAATCTGCGAAATCGACGCGACTCGCGTTCGCGGCTTAGCGCCTCGATTCGCGTACGAGTGTGGAGGGCCCTTAAAATCGTGATGCGGCGATATTTTCAACTAAGCAGAGCTTAAATTTACCTAAAGCGGATTATATAAATAAATAATGCTAGAATATCATTTAAGATTACTATGTATAGAACCGGCACAGATAACCAGTATTTTGCCAGTATGTTGTTGTTGTTTTGATAACAAACCAGGAAAGCGGAGCGTGAATCTCACGACCTAAACGCGTAAGCACCATGAATTTTTGCGGCGCTTACGACGTTTTGGTCGCGTGGTACCAGGTAGCGATTGCGACAATTTAAAAAGTTGGGTATGGCGGCTCTATAATAATAATAATAACTCAATGTAGAAAAATCACTTCGGCGATATAGCACAATCGGATTAGGACCAACATCCAAATCTCTGGAACAGTCATGAAATTTGGTATGTATACATATAAATTAAAGTCCCCTTTTTCATGCCATGCCCACAACATTTGACATTTGGGGACCTCGAGGAATCGCAGCCATCTTGGAAAATGTTTGCCATCCAGGAGAAATTCGCTTTTTACTCTAAATCTACGTTCTTTATGAAAATATAGTGTGAGGCAATATTAAAGCTTATTAAATTGTACATAAAAAAAGTCCTGGATATCTTTGCGGAAAAAATACATTTTGTTATAGAAAATACTTGGTGAATCTAAGTTTAACGCTTGTACAGTTCCAGGGGACATTCTCTTAATAGGAAACTGTTATATTAAAAGCATAATTAAAAATCTAGTTATTTAATCTTGTTGTTTATAAGATGACAATGAAAGATATTCAAATTTTCATTTGACGTTCGCATATAAAGGTTTTTACACAAAGGTATAAAATAAGGCTTGTTGTATACAATACTACATTACTCCTCCTCCCGCAAAAAAAAGGTTTGTTTGTCTATAGTCCGAAAAAGCCAAATCGTGATGGTGGTTTCGTCTTCCGACCCGACCGGCGCGGTGACGGTTGGTCTGGTTGAGCACGGGATGGTGCAGACGGCTCGGCTGATCCTCCGTCTGAATGATCTCTGCTGGTGGAGGCCACAGGTGCCGGTGGGGGCATGGGACCGTCTGGGTGATCCCTGTTGGTAGCCGCTGTTGTCGCCGGCTGCTCGCTATGGTCGCCGCTCTGTTCATAGGCGTTAATGTTGCGTCTATAGTATGTGAAATTTTTGATCTTAACCGTTTTCTTAGGAACTTGTTCAGGTTCCGGTTGCCTAATTCCAGGCACTGGTTCAAATGTTTGTTGACTTGTGTCGATGGTCGTCTTCGGTACATGTTCATACCTCAGGCGAAGCTGGTCTGCATGTTTGCGTTTATGTACTCCGTTCGTGAGCTCTACTTCGTAAGAGTATGGTCCGTTGCGTTTAACTATTGTTCCAGGGTCAGACCCCTTATCGATAGGTTTATTAATCCAAACTTTATCGCCAGGTTCGTAAACTGGAGGCAAAACTACCTTGTTGGTAGGTCTCAGCATCTGTTTGAGGCGTGCTTTTTCCATGTTTTCTTTTACATCAGGCTTCCACAGGTCGAATGTAGTGCGTATTGGCCTTCCGAACATCATTTCGTAGGGCGATCGATTTGTTGAACGTCGTGGAGTATTGCGGTATCCCCGAAGGAAGCTGTTAAGGCGTTCGTGGAGGTCAAAGCTTCTATCACTGGCTAGCATTCGCTCCTTAAACGTGCGCACTGCGCGCTCCGCCAATCCGTTAGTTTTTGGGTGATATGGTGTTGTTTTAATGTGTGTAATGCCTGAAACTCGGCAAAAATGGTTAAAATCTTCTGAAGTGAATTGTGGCCCGTTATCACTTACAATATATCTTGGTGTTCCAAATGTAGCAAATATGTTAGTTAATCTCTGCACTGTTACCCTGGTTGTAGTAGTTTTCATCGGCACCACCTCTAGCCACTTCGTATAGGCGTCTATAACTATTAACCACATATGGCCTAAGAATGGCCCCGCGTAGTCTACATGTAACCTGTGCCAGGGCTCCACTGGTATTCCCCACGGAAATACCGGCGCTTCGTTCGTGTTGCTTCTCGACTGCTGGCATAGACTGCACCTTTTTGAGAAAGTTGATATGTCGTTGTCAATGTTTGGCCAATATACGTGAAGACGTGCCAGTGACTGCATAGCTGTAATGCCGTTATGGCCGTCGTGTAGCATTTCCAGGATCTGTGGTCGGAGTGCTTCTGGTATGACGAGTCGTCCGTTCCAAAGTAAGATTCCGTCTTCATATGACATCTGGTCCTTTTTTTCATAAAACGTGTGTAGCTCGTTGGAAAGGTTTTTCTTATCTGGCCAATGCGTTATAATATAATTTTTGATAACGTTGAGCGTCTTGTCTTTGAGCGTCTGTTTTTGTAGCTCGTGTTTAGTTACGGGAATGTTCTCGAGCCTTAGATGTAGTAAATGGGCAAATTGCGGTAGCCCGGTTCTTTCCTCAAGTGTTGTGTCGTTGCATGTGATCGGTAGTCTTGATAGTGCGTCGGCCGGGGTGTTTTCTCGTGCTGCTTGGTAAAAGATGGAATATTCATAGCTGTTTAATATCATGGCCCATCTAAGGAGCCGGTTGCTAGCAATTTTGGGTGTTTCTCGATCTTGACTGAAGATCCTTTCTAGGGGTTTATGATCAGTTAACAGGACGAACTTCCTACCATAGAGATATTGGTGGAACTTAGTGACGGCATATACAATCCCCAATGCTTCTCTGTCGATAGTTGAGTATCGTTGTTCGACGTCGGAGAGTGTTCGCGAGGCATACGCCACGGGTCTCATTGCCTCATTGATTTTATGAAACAAAACTCCTTTCTCTGATGCATCACTGCTGAGATATATCGGTTTGTTTTCGTCATAGTGTACGAGTGTGTCTGATGACGTCAGGATGTTTTTGAGTTCGTTAGTTATTCTTGTGTCCTCTTCGGTCCAGTTCCACCTTTGGTTCTTTTTCAGATGTCTGTACAATGGGGCGCATCTCATGTGAAGGCTATCTATGAAACGGCCATAATATGTTAATGAGCCTAACAAGGCTCGGAGTTCCGTTGTGTTGGTCGGAATAGGCATGTTCTTAATCGCATTGATTCTTTCTTCTGTCGGATGTAAGCCGCTGGCGTCTATTTTATGTCCTAGGAAGGTGACACTTTCCTGTAACCAAGCGCACTTATTTACTTGGCTCTTCACTCCAGCGTCTTGTAGTCTCTTTAATACTGTTTTTACGCGTGTTAGATGTTCTTCTAAGTTATGGGCTGTTATAAGGATGTCGTCAAGATAACAAACAACACCCTCAATGCCACTGAGGATCTGGTGCATTGTTCTTTGAAAAACGGCCGGCGCAAACGAAATTCCAAATGGTAAGCGTTTGTAGCGAAAGTAGCCCTTATGTGTTGAAATCGTTAGGTATTTACGCGATTCTGGATGGATCATCAGTTGTAGGTATGCATCTTTCAGGTCAATCTTTGTAAACAATTGCCCTCCAGATAATTTTGATGTAATCTCTTCAAATCTGGGAAGTGGATAATCATCGATTTGAACATGTTGGTTTATAGTAACTTTGAAGTCGGCGCAAATGCGAATGCTTCCGTTTGCCTTAATCGCAATGACAATCGGGGAGGCCCATTCAATTGGAGTCGACATGGTATCAACTGGTTCTAAAACTTCTTCTTGGACTAGACGTTGAAGTTCGCTGTTTACTTGTTCACGTAAGGCGAGTGGTACCGGACGAGGTCGGAATGTTTTCGGCTTCACGTTGTTAGGTATGTGAATCTTGGCACTATGCCCTTTTATAGTTCCAAGTTTACCGTCAAAGAGTGACTTGAACTCTTGAAGGATGATTTGTACTGCATTGTGATGTTTTGTGTTGTGCTGGGTTAAGGTTACTGCTGCAGGTGTTTTTATGTTGCACAACCTGGCTCCAGGGGGCATAGGTAGTTCAAAACTTAGGCACCAATCCAGCCCAAAAAGTGGAATGTCGTTATGTTGCGTAACGTAAGCGGTCAATACCTTCTGAGTGTTAAAAGCGTTAACTGTTATCTCGCATGTTCCTAATGTTTCAATTTGTACTTCGGTGTAAGCAATAAGGTTCTTGCATTTCTTTAGTGGTGGACGTCCGATGGTATTCCATAGGTTTTTTCCAATTACGGAATGCACTGCTCCTGGATCATATAGCATTTCGACCCTTTTTGCATTCAATAAAGTTGGTATCATAATTTTTGTAGCCGGGTTGTGTCTCTTCACGGCAAAAGTGTGTATGCTCTGTTCATCAAAATCTTCATCGTCGCTGTCTGTTTGCCTTGTTATTTGTCTCGTGGTATTGTTCTGTTTTAACTTGAGTCTGCCACTGGTTATGCAGACGCTTGAAAAGTGGTTTTCTTTGCCGCAGGCATTACATCGTTTTCCTTTTGCCGGGCAGTCATTCATATTCGTGTGAAAATCTCGTCCGCAAAACATACATGTTTTTACCTTAGGTGTTTGTCGTTGGGTAGGCCGATGGGTTTTGGGTCTTATTTTGTTAACGGTTTGTTGTTCCGTACTCATCTGAGGGTTGTTAGTTAAACGTTGGCTCTGTAGTTCTGCTTGTTCAAGTTTGTTTGCTGTGGCTATAACATCAGAGAGTTTAGCACTGTTTGTTGGGTGTTCTTTGATAAGTTCTTGCTGCCATGTGCTGTTATTGATGCCGATTACCAGTTGGTCCCTTATGCGTTCTTCCAGGGTGTTCCCGAATTCGCAGTATCCCGCTAATGATCTTAGCTCGAGGATGAATTGTGTGATTGTTTCTTCTGTTTTTCTGTGTCTAGTTGCAAAAGTAACTCTTTCTGAGAGAACGTACGTTTTTTTTCCATAATATTCGTTAAGCACCGTTTTTAAGTCATCGTACGACTTTGTAGTAACGACGGCTGGTCGATAGTAATCTACGAGTACCTTGAAGGCTGCAGGTCCGATCCGAGAAAGAAGCAGTTGCTTTCGCTTATCCTCAGAAGCTTGTTTGTCGAGGCCGTGAATTTGTAATTCAATTTCGAAGCGCTGGATATAATAATCCCAGTCTTCGGTTTTGTTATCGAACGAATCGAATTGGAAACGATCAACGCGTTCGGCCATAGCTCCGTCGTCGTCGTCGCCAAAATGTTATATTAAAAGCATAATTAAAAATCTAGTTATTTAATTTTGTTGTTTATAAGATGACAATGAAAGATATTCAAATTTTCATTTGACGTTCGCATATAAAGGTTTTTACACAAAGGTATAAAATAAGGCTTGTTGTATACAATACTACAGAAACTATGAGTATAGATTGTGTTGATCTGATGAAGAAGATCGGAGTTTGTCAGTGGCTCTGTGTGATAAGTGTTATAACAACAACGCAACCGTATTAAGTTTTGGCTTCGTTACAATCGTCTCGACAAGTAGTTGAAACGAATACAAAAGTACAGTCAGTGATTAGCTTGTATCAAAAAATGTATAAGGAAAAAACTTCCTAACGAGACTTTGCCTTTTATGAAACGGTTCCCAGCCCTGCTGCGCGTGCGCGTCGGATATTGCAGCATAGTTCTACTTCACTTAACCAGCCAAGTCTTTGCAATGAGATAATTCTTAACGCGATTATATAACCTGATCCATTTCATGTTCAATACGATTGCGCGATTAATATTAGGTATAAACTAGAGATGCCACAAATATTCGGCAACTATTCGGTATTCGGCGGGTTCGGCCACTTTGCCGAATATTCGGTATTTGGCCGAATATTGCCCACTAAAAAGACAAAAATATTAAATAAAAATAACCGCAGATCCCTACATTTCATATTTAAAATGTATTCTTTCAAAGTTGTTAATAAGAAGATGATTTTTTAAGTTTGACTACTTATTATGAATAATTTCATTTTTATCGTGGGTTCGATTTGACTGACTCTAACTACATTAATTAGTTGTGAGCAATAAAAATTTAATCTAAGTAGGTAAACGATGTGTTTCGTTGACGAACAGTTTTCATAATTAATGTGACTCTAAATGATTGCATGTTAAGTATGCCGAATATTCGGCGCTTCGGTCGACAGAGGGGCCGAATACTCGGTATTCGGCCAAAACCACTATTCGGGACATAAACGAAAAATAATCATTTTCTACCGTGCCTTGACTCGTATTGTCATGTTATTAAAGATTAGATTTGGATTTGTGGATGACACGAACTATAGACCAGTATATTACATATTTTATTTTATTCAGCTAGACAACATTAACACAAAAAAACAATACCTAATGCTTACGTTATAAAAAGTTTTGGCATTAGTTTTTTGCTCATTAAGTCATGTTTGTGTTTATGTTGTATATGTTGTGTAAATTTAACGACTCACTCATACAGGCTGTTTTTTTAATGACCTACAATTATTTGCGGGGTGAATATGTAGGATATACTTGACAACATTTACTATAGGACAAACCGATGTAGTGAAAGAAATTGTCGGTTTTTATAATATGTACATGTATAAAGACATTTTGACTGGTATGATGACATAATTATATTTTGTATGGGAGAATCATTTTTTTTCGCGATTTTGGCGCTCAGTATGACCATTCACCCCGTAAATTATTGCAGGTCATTAAAAAACTTCCTGTATACATAGTTGTCAACATTGTAATTTTTTATACCATATTACTATACTTAATAATCAATAGCGATGGGTCAAGAGTAACGCTCGTTCAACGTGGTGCTCGTAGTGTATGATGGAGACACCTCAAGACATGAAGCACCTGGAGTGCTGGACGAGGGGTAAAACTCCAATAATGTGAAGCTGGTTGAGAATGTTATACGCAGTTTGAGTTCTCCAAGATCAGATACACCTGGAGGGCTGCCAGATGCGGCAAGCGCATGACCAGGGAGACCACATGTTGAACTTGCAGCAGTTACAGTTCGCTGCAGGCAGGTTGAGAGAACACCTGTACTGACTTCCCACGCATCCCTCGGCGCCTGTAGGACTGTGCTGGACAATTTAATTTCTGCTGGAGATGTTGCTGCTGGGAGACAAGGGCTACCACACGCTGAATATTCGAAAGATAAAGTTTAGGGAGTGAAAAGGGTGAGGAAGTTCGTAGTGGAAATAATAGAACGCAGATTGGATAAAAAATAAGTAACTAAAATTACTAATTTCACGCAGACGAAGTCGCGGGTAAAACTAATAAAGCACGGATGTAAAAATAAGTGGTAAATATCCTTCCTATTGGTCGTTATTGTAGAATTATAGATCTAGTCTTAAAATTCAGTTTATTATCATATTTGTTAAAAAAGAATACGAATCCTCTGCCCACTACTTATCCGTAAAGATGCCATTATGTTGATGCCCTGGTAATGAAGGGATTTCACCTCGACTGGGAATCATTACAAGCCATATGCCAAATTACACCTAAATCCCTTTGGTTGGACCCTGTCCATGTGTTTTTAATATATAAAGATGCCGATTTGAAAGTTGATTTGAATAAGGAAGTATTCTAAAGAATCAACATTCGTGTCAACCTTGCAATAATGCCAAGCGAACAAAACATAACACAAAAAGCTCCAAGTTACGAACAAGTGGGTTGATAATGATAAATACTATTCGCATTATGCCAAAAAATCCGTAACAAGCTGATACTCGTCAAATTGCTGGATCGATTTTTATCAAACAACTACCGATCTGTCACGCAAGAAAACCGCGTCGAAATCCATCCGTTTCAGATGGTTTAATCTTTCATGATTAGCGTACCCGGTTTTTTTAAATAGCAATGTAAATAATGTATTCAATCGTAGTAGGTACATTTCATAACTTTTCGTGTCAAGTAACACACAAGTGTGACTCATGGTATACTAAGCTATACAATTTAGATACATTTTGTAAATTTCGGCAGTGGTCACCTAAATGACGTCATTATTTGGTTTTAGGGTACTACCAGTACTAGAGATAGTCTCCCGGCAGTTTTAGGATCCAGGTAATATATACAAGAAGCATATGCAGATTTTTTGAAAATGACAAATTTGGTATTTATTTTAACTATAAGGCAATTGTTCTGCCGAATACGTATTTTTTTGTGATAAATCAAAGTTCTTGGTACAATCAATTACTTTTATTTTACTTCAACACTCTCAAATAATCTTAACAAACAGTAGGCTTCGTACTAAATGTTACTAGTTCAAGCGCCATAGCGAGAATGTTCTTCCCCCTTATGGGACCTTAGATTTATACTTTCTTATAATTAAAAATTAGAACTGGCGGGTGAGCGAGAAAGGTCATTTTCGCGATAACCGACAAATAGGTACGACAAATACGAGTGTGTAGGCGACACAAATTTATTTCTAATCACTACCCACTATGGTATCTTAAAGTAAATCATCTTATACTGCTATAACTTTTTCGAATACATAAGATAAGCCATTTTCATCCTTGAGTGATTACCTTACCTACCCAATAATGCAGTTACTTTAACAGATCTCCATACAAAATATTATAGTTTATTCCCAAAATCTTATGAAATATCACATTTTTATGCATAGGTAATTTCCACAATTAGGATCAAATAAAAAACGGTCAAGTGCGAGTTCGTTTACCTCGCGCACCGAGGGTTCCGTACAACCTTTAAATTTTCTTATGTAATTATAATCACAAAAGACTTTTGACCAGAACTATAATAAGTATAATTGTGTACAGCGCCATCTATCCGCAAATTGGCTATATAATTTGCGCGATCTGTATTTGATTATTAATGATTATATTTTTTCTGTAATATTTATGATAACTTTATTATTACGTCGAAATTTCATAATTGTTCATTGGTAAACTTCGGAAGTAAGGGCGTAGGTCAGGTAACGAATGCCCACAAAAGGGTATAGAGGGATATGCTTGGAACATAATTTTTGACTTCGTAACTTTGTTTGGTTGGGACTAGTTAGGAGATGAACATATCAAAAGTCCCCGGCCCTAGCCCTTGAACCGGGGGGGAGAGGAAGGTTTGAAGATCCAAATTTTCGGTTTTTCGATTATATCTCGGAAATTATTACATAAAAAAAGCTGATTAAATTTGCTACAAGTTTGATTTAGTCAAGTTTTTCGATATCTTGAATTGTTTTTGAGATATCCTCTCTTGAAAGTCTGGGTTAGTGTTGTTCATAACTATTCCAAAATTCAAATCGATAACTTAAGTAGTTCTCGAGATATTTAGCAATGTGACAGACAGACGGACGGACAAAGTCGCACCATAAACCTTCCTATTGTACCTTTTTGGTACGGAACCATAAAAATATTATCAATATATTGCTTAACAAGTCTTCTATAATATTGTAGTACATTGCTTTAAAATGTCCGACATTGCATGCGCCAGTGTCTCCTGGCAGTTTTGGGGTCCCAATACCACGCCCAATAACATACTAAAAATTGGTAGCGGCTACCGGGTCTACTAACTACTATTATCTCTTCCACCGTCTCCCGTAAGTTCCCGTTAAATGTACAATAAGCGCCGTATTTATTTATAAAATCATAAACGGCTAAGCCTTTAAAATTTGTAACTTTAGACTAAGTAATTAAAATCATTTTTTTTTTGTATTTTATATAGTTATTTAATATTAGTATAATTTTAGTTCTGCTTGACATAATTATAAGACATCACTTGCGGTTTTTTTGCGTAGTTGCCTTTTTACGAAACAGTGTACCAGTATTAGTGCCTACCTTTCTAGTCTTCAATAAGATATCTTCCCTGTTATCCACGATCCATCACAACGACGCAAAACTTTCCACTAGTATATCTATCTGTTACCAGTGTTGCAAAATATACAATGTACTTTGTGTAAATACACAATATTGTGTATTTTGCATGCCGTTCACGGATAAATATGATTATTATAATTGATTGTTAAGACCTATTTATGTTACTATATTTAATGCAAATAAATTTATCATTATCATTTACATAGTTCAGATAACCGACTACCTGAATCAAATGATAATGATAATGAATAATTACCCCGAGGTTTTCAGCATGGTTCATAACTTCATACTAACTGGCTGGGTCGATTAGTATGAAATATTTTGTGTGTTTTTTTCGGATATTTTCAATCCGGTACACGGAGTTATTTTATTTTGTGTATTTAGTGATTTCAGTGGGCTGCCTAAAAGATTTAGAATTGAATCCGGTGGGTGAAAACATATTGAATTGCCTGTTCCGTAGGTAGTAGGTAGGTACATGTGGTCACATAAAATACGTCCTTGTCATCGACACAGTCACACTTTGTTATTAGGCTCCCGTAGTTAACAAGGTTTCAACATATCGGCTGCTGGCTGTTCGTCCTCCTGCGTACAATTTACCTACCACCTATGTACCTATAACAGAAACGCTGTAATTTGATATATTTAGGCATATACACATATATATATATATATATATTTATATATTTATTACGAAAAGGTAAGCATTTGAACACAATCTCACCTGATGGAAAGTGCCGATGCAGTCTAGGATGGAACATGCTTACCTAAAAGATGTCTATTCACTCTCGATTTAAAAAGGTCCAAGTTATAGTGGACTGGGAATAGATTTGCAGGTAGTGAATTCCACTCCTTCCATATATATGTAAATTATTAATTTCCGGTAAAGCGGTAAAATAAAATCTTGACAAGAGATCATTTTTAATGGTACTTTACCTAGTACAGGTAAAGTGAAGACGATTATTTCGCTTCAACCCGATGTGTTGGCGCCGGTAGAAGTGTCGTTGGTTATACAAATCGTACTATGAATAATGTTACGCGTCTGAAAGGCATATTTAGATTAAGGGCTCCGTTAGTCAGTCACTTCAATGTAACTAACTGGGTAAGGGATCAAGTGTCTCCACCTGCACTCCATTAACTGATTATTTATTTTTGGATGTGTAAATAAATATTAAGTGTGGCGGCTTTACGAGTAGTTAGATTTCATACTTTCTCAAATTATACCCTACGCGATTCACGCACCTATAAAAAATCTAATCAGTAAGACGATGATGGGAAGACCACGCTTACGTCGGCTAGGCATCAGCATCAGTCATGGTTTAGCTCACAACATTAAAAAAAAATTCAGGTAGTCGGTTATCTGAACTATGTAAATGATAATGATAAATTTATTTGCATTAAATATAGTAACATAAATTGGTCTTAACAATCAATTATAATAATCATATTTATCCGTGAACGGCATGCAAAATACACAATATTGTGTATTTACACAAAGTACATTGTATATTTTGCAACACTGGTAACAGATAGATATACTAGTGGAAAGTTTTGCGTCGTTGTGATGGATCGTGGATAACAGGGAAGATATCTTATTAAAGACTAGAAAGGTAGGCACTAATACTCGCACACTGTCTTGTAAAAAGGCAAATACGCAAAAAAAAACCGCAATTGATATAATATCGAGGTGTAAAAAGGTGTAAAAAAATAGTGGAAGGAAAGCGTAGAAGAAAAAGATACCGAATGTGCCCTTAAACGGATCCCCAATCACCCACTATTTTTGTTACATCTTGTATGTAAATGTGAAATTAGATAAGAAATGTGTGTGGTGGTATTGTTAATCACAATATCAAATGATATTAATTCAATATGAACTGAACTTTATTCTGAATAATTGGTACCTAATAAAATAAAATAAATCTTCTGGTAGCCAGGAGGTTCAAGGATAGTTGTGGGTGCATGGCGCACATCCCCAGATAACCGAAGAGCCGGCGCGGTGCGCTTGTGGCGCAACGCAGGGTCGGCGCCCGCGCCGCTCCCTCGCTACAAATAACAGAAATTTCGGCGCCGCCGCACATTTACCAACAGACACCCAATCGATGCAAACTTCGCAAACAAACTCTGCATCAAAATAGATCAGTCTCACACGTGCGAAAATGAAGGTGTTTCTGACTTTAATGTTCTGTCTGGCCATGACACAAGGGAGAGTTACGCGTAAGTTACGTCATCATTTGCTTATTCAAATATAGTGTAAGGATTATGTATTATTATGTGATTCGGTATATTTACATATCACGATTATATTAATTAAACAGATTAGTACATATGCTCCTGCAAAGTGTGATATTCACCTAAAATAACAATTGCTCATTGCTTAGGTAAAGTAGTCTGCCTTTGTTGTTTAGCAATTAGTCGTTTTGAATACGTGACTATGTGATTTTTCCTGATGTATGAGATTGGTGTTTGTGCCAAATACGGCTGTACGATTGAGGAAATGCAACGAGCAAGGTGTTTCCGCTCACCGCTCCCCGCGCCTGTCCGCTGTCCACTGTTTTCTACTCGGCACCGGATCACCATGAAACACTTATTTCTGTGTTAAATAACCCTTACGACCCATTCACTACAGCCTGCATAATATTGCACTGCTTTACTTTTTCATTCATGACTTTTTTTTATCTGCATAAATTGTATGTATCTCAGTTTGGCCTTATGGTTGACTAGTAGAGACTACCAATTGGCATTAAGTCCGCCATGACAGTACATTGCTGGAAATTTTTTGTGCTTAAAGTTTAAATAAATAAAATAAAGAAATAATAATGTAAATTATGTTTTACACCGATTAATATTTCTTAATATGTTTATTAATATAAATTTAATACAATGCCACAAACGAACGAACGAACCACTATACATTATTTATGAATACCTAACATGCTTAGACATCTAAAGAAATACCTACACATATAGGCATGTAATATTTAATATTTATTTAAATAAGTAGCTACTTTTAAACCACATATCTAGAATAAAGTATATACTCTACCTGTTCTAACAACTTACAACCTTGTTAATTGTTAAAAGCCCGAAGGTTAGTACCTCCACCACACCTCCACCAACGCCGTGAAGCCGTATATGTTTCATGTCATGTGTCCATACCGTCAGGATAGCCTCGGTCTATGGTATATACTTTCTATACTTCAACTGTTTGTCCGCAGCCGACTACTTTCCGCAATGCAGGAAGAGTGACCCAGAAATAAATAAGTGCATCATGCAAGCCATCGAGGTAATGCGGCCACGCCTGCGCGAGGGCATTCCTGAGGTGGGTCACAGGTATTTAAGGTCCTAGTGTTGACAGCCTAATTCGCATATTAACGGCATGTTTGTCATCTAAGGTAGCTAATTAATGGGGCAACCAAATAGTCCACCCCTGGGAAATTTAAATCATATATACCTTTTCGTATTATTGGTAACTAAATTGCCGATCCTGTTCTTTATGATGAAGATAAATAAGGGAACGGAAGTTTGATATTTGGGTGTCATTTATTAAATTCTTATTATCGGGCACAAAAGGGGTAGGAGTGGAGTTTCTTTCATTCAAAATTTACATTAAGTAAATGCGAGTTATATCGTCAATCTAGAAGCGAGGCATTAATTTTCCTTTTGATAGTGCGTCGCTGCAACAACCTGACTAAAGTAAAGTCACTTAACACTCGTGTAAAACAACAGGTGCACATTCCGGCTCTGGAGCCGTTCGCGGTGCCGACGCTGAAGCTGGACCGCACCCAGCCCAACCTGCGGCTAAAGGCTGTCGTCAAGAACATCCGCGCCGTCGGCGGCTCCAACTTCATCGTTGAGAAGCTTAAGTAAGTAACGGCCTGGCCTCAGAATAAGAATGCTTATAAGTGAAATTTTATTTGGCTAAGGGGGCAATTAGATTATAATATAAATTATCATATACTCGTATATGGGATCCTATTTGAAAGGAATCCTACAATTATGATCATATACGCCAAATTTCATCATAGCTTAATTAAATAATAACACATTTGGCGTATATGATCATAGTTGTAAGATGCTTTAAAGACTTTGATCATCCTGAATTCTCTCAATCTCATTTGAGACTTGTTTGTGCTATGAATTAAAATTGAAAAATCGTTAGGTAGTGACATTCGTTAGAATGGTTCAAAAATTATCTTAGTAGGATTCCACTGAATGCAAAGTTTCACAGCAGGTAATCTAAGGGATGACGACTGCCATCGTCATTTATTTACTTTAAATACAAAACAACTAGTAGGTACTTACTTATAAGTTTGTATGGTGAATCTACAGGTTGAACCTGAACAACAAGTACGCGGCGGAGGTGCGGCTGTCGCTGCCGAAACTGGCCGTGTCGGCGGACTACGACGTGCGCGGCTCGCGCCTGCTCGTGCTCGAGATCGACGGCAAGGGCAAGCTGCGCGGCAACTTCAGTGAGCCAAGCTTTCTTGTCCAACACTCCCTTTAGCGTTATCAAACACACTTACCGCAGATACCTTTATTTCTATAAAGGACGTGTTTACCAATAAATTACTCAAACACTAATAATAAAGACCAATGAAGCTTGTTTAAACTTAGTGCACAATTCTCACCACTTCGGTTATATACGAGACCGAATTATGCTTTATTTGCATTGCTGTTCATCCGTCGTACGTTAAGATTAGAGCAATGTCGGTCTTAGTAAAGATAAAGGCTGCATAAAAATGTCAGACGCCGTCCAAGCCAGATCTTTGTAATCTTGCATGAGAAATACTCGATTAAAAGCCTAAATATGTACATAAACTTTTAAATTCTTATATAAAATCCGTGCTACCTTTCATGTATTTACATATTATTGTAGCCTCATGCGCTGATTGCAATACTCGCAACATGTTACATTATACTCGTACCATACCCGCGGGCTACGTACATTACGACAAAAGTAATTCGTGAAGTGTGACAACCGTGTTTCAGGAACATTACGGCTGAATGCAAATTAATTATGCAGGACTCATGTTAGGAAACCCACACCAATTGCATCTCATAATACGTGTTCCTATTTGTTACTCGACATTTGTACCTAGGTAGCGATTACGGAGTGATCGAGATCGGAATATGAAGTGTCCCGTAATGAGGATAATGATTGTTAGACAAAGGACCACTATAGTGAATAATAATAATGTGTCATTCTAAACATAAATATTATGCTTCATTAAAACACGACTTGGGTTAACAAATAAGAATTTAAATCTTCGTGCACGCGTTAAAAATCAGTAATGTTTATTAAGGGAACAAGCAAGTAAAGCAACACACAAATATTATTATTTTTAATACCCATTAACATAAGAGGTATTATTATATTATGAAATAGGCAGGGACAATTAAGTATATATTCAATTATACAGTACCAGCCAATAATAAATCACCTCCATGTTTTTATGATAGATTTTTTAAAGATATTTTTTTTTAAATATATTTGTAAGTGATTTTCACCTCATTACTTGGTTATTCAAGGAGGTTTTGTTTATAATATATAGTGAACTATTTTTTTTTATTTAAGTATTTTTTAGTAATATGCTGTGTCTCCTATTGTAATTCACAGTTTATCATTGTAGTATTCATCATATATTTGTATAAATGACTAGTAGGATATGCAATCTACAAGCTAACCTATATTGTTTAGGTACTCTATAAATGCTCATACAAAAAAAAATAAAGGTGATATAAGATACCAGAGGGTAATAAGGCCTACTTAACTTCTAATTGCTCTATTAATAAAAAATACTTGTATTCATGTGGCAAATTTTATACTACAATTAGAAGATAAATCGCGAACCAAAGTAGCATAATAAAACCCGGTAGTTTATCAAGGCCTTATCCATTTTTGCGATAAAAAAAATTAAATCATCATAAATGCTTCAGTAATCACCCTTTATTTAGAAATCACTCACCGTTGTTTACGTATATTAGGTATTATAATTTCTGTACCCATAATATTTTAAGCAAAATCGTTTCAATTAATGATATAAGTTTTTGTTGTGTGGCCTTATTAACGGTTTTGTTTTATAAGAATTATTCATACTCGTAAGTACATAATATATAATTTATGTACTATAATAACCAACCTACCTCACAGTAAAATAAGGCAAACAAGCCATAATAAAGAATATTAACACCGGTCCGCCGGTACTGTGTATAATTTTTTAAATAGAGATGGAATTATTACTTATTGATGTCTATGTCCTGGATCCAATTGAAAACGTTTCTCATGAAAATGGACCAACAAACAACTTGTAGACTTGTACTTGAAATATACTAGAAAAATGTAGATAAGTAAATACTTACTCAATTGAGTGTGCTTGTTTTTTACAGCTGGAATTTCTGTGATCGCTAAGGGTGCGGCTAAGGTGGTGGAAAAGGAAGGCATTCGCTACCTGCAGGCCGACAAGATCGTCACTCGCGTGAAGGTCGGACACGGGCAGGTGGCCTTCGACGACACGGAGCGGCCGTTGGCAGGTAATGACTTCTAATAACATCCCTTCAGACCAGGTAGTCCAGCAGGAAGGTATGTTGCTTCCGAACCGGAGAACGTGAGCTTCATTCTGAAGTCATGGTCATACGAAATAAAATCATTATTTATCAGTTGCTCATCGCATCGGTGAAGGCAAAAGAAAATCTAAAGCCGACCACTGACTAATAGGCCGCCGGACGATATCGGCCTGTCAGAACAAAATTTTTACAGTTCTGAACAATTCCGTTAACTTCGAGGTATCGGTAAGAACGTTAAGGCAAACTAAATGGCATAGATAAAGTTAATTTAAAAATATTTTTTTTTTATAAAAAGTAATTAAGTGTTGCATATAGCGTTCTTGTAACATGACATTACATTTAACTCAACCAAACAATTGAAAACTGTGACATAATATCAAGGTCATTTCGAACATCAATCGTTTGAGATAGTATTTACGTTTATTAGCAAATGTATTCTCTCGTACTAAACACTAATCAATATGTAAACAGACCCTAAGGCAAGTGTAAACGCTCGTAAGGACCTTATAAGATAAAAATAAAATATTGCTTACTCCGAAATGGAGTTAGTTAGATTACTGGTGTCTTTGAGAAAGTTACTTAATTTAAGCTCAAGGATGCACCCTTGACATTAACGGAAATAAAAAAAACACGGTGTATTTATAGTAAAAAGCAACGTCATGACAACTGTAAAATGAGAATAAAAATATCCCTTGTCAAAAATACAAGAATATATTGCGGTGTAAAATATTAACCGGTGTCAGTATTATTAGTATGTTTCTAATCTAATACATTCCGCGACCTTGGACAAGTATTAATTTGGTTTACTATTTCCAGTATATCGATCAAGAACATGCGTACAGTCCGCGCAGCCAACACGCCAGTCGTTAACGCTCCGTAACAAACGAAACGCAACTGTCACTGTTGCACTGATATGGAAGAGTTATAGAGAGAGAAGACTACGCTACGTTTCGGAGCGTTAACAATTGGCACGTTGGCTACGCATGCTGTAATCGGAAAATTATTCGATAACCCCGTTGAGAAAACAAGCGTAACACTTATTTCACATCAATGACTAATGCGAATCAATGTTGTAATGGAAACTAGTAGGTGCATGATTCGTATTATGTTAATTCTTTACTTTGTATGTTACTCGTATTTCTGTTCGGGTCTGTTAAAGATATTAAAAAAACGATTTATTTTCTTTTCTTTCTATAAAATTACATCTTGAGAGATAGTTAAATTCAAGATGATTTAAATTAGCATAAAGAAAACAATACTACTCGTCGAATATAGTGGTCTCCACTTAAGAATAAAATTATTTATTTTGCTTGTACCAAATATGATTAGACAGTAGTTAATAATTTTAATTGTAATGGTACCTCTTTTTACCCGACTTCGAAAAACGAGGAGGTTATCAATTGGACCGTATTTTTTTCGTAATTTGGATAGTTATGTTTTGTTTGAATGTAAATATAGTCCCAATTTGGTCCCGTTATTGTCAAAACCCAGTTCTGTTGATAGAATCTATGAGGAATCTAGGGAGCTCCTCAAGTCACGCATACATTACATATAGCTATTTTAGTATTTTCATAAACAAACTAAGCATTTTAATACAAAATAGTTCCATTTGATCAAGTGAAACTCCTGATGTTGACCTGAACGGGACTTTTTAACAACGCATATTATACGTACCCAAAGCTCAAAAATGTTTAGTGATATGACAGTTTGGCCAGACAAGAACGAGTTTTACGGAATGGTGCAATACTATTAAGAAAAACTTTAAAGTAGAAGTGGAAAAATAAATATTTAAAAGATTAAAAAAAATTACTTAAACAGGACCAAATAAAATATTATCCAGTATTACATACGCTGGCAACTGATACGTTTGAAGTCGGTGCCATCCTTTCTTATCAAACTACTCCAACCCGTTGGTATATACGATTTGGTGGTGCGTTCATGCTTTTAAAATTAAGCTTGACACCGACTTAAGACGTATCAGTTGCTAGCGCATATAAAACGGGACAATATTTTATTTTATCCTTTTTGAAGTCGGTTTTACTTTTTTACAGATTAATTTTAATACGAACTGAAAATGTGGTTTAAAAATAGTAAATTGTTAACCAAGGGATGAAATGGTGCCGTTAAACACTCTACTTTTCAATTCGAATATGAGGAAAATATGGTACATGTGCAATTAAAAAAGCACGGCTAAATCTTCAGTAATAAATATTTCTTGAGGGAACTTTCAACTAAAAATGCAGGTTAAAAAATCGTTATTTATGGAATACAAATAGAAAAAAATCCGTTTAAAACCAAAATTTTAATTGTTTATCTTAAAAAAAGATAAAAAACGTACTTATAAAGTACAGTGCTCTAGAGCACCAACGTATCGTTTTCTGCACACTTTTTAGAACAACGACTCACTTTCAGAGCATGAGAAACGAAAAAGTCCTATCGATTTTGACGAAATGTACAATAGAGAGCTTGAATACATAGAAATAATATTTTTAACTAGGCGTTATTATTATGAGTTCCAAATATTTAAAAATAAAATTATTTGGCAGCGGCGTCGGCGGCGAACTTCTTCAACGCCAGCCCAGGCGTGGTACTTGACATCCTCAGCCCGCTGGTGGACGAGACGGCGGCGGCGGTCCTGAAGGCATTCCTCAACAAGGTGCTGGCCAAGATCCCCTTGCACGAATTCCTACTGGAGGACGACCCCGCGCCCGCTGCTTAGTTCTCTTTCCTCCTAAAATTAAACCAATCATAAAATGAACATACCGGGGTTTGCAATCCGGATCTTACTTGCACAGAAGATCCTAATACTTGAATCCAGATTGCAAGACTTTCCCTAGGTCGACAAAATATGAGCGTGAACACATTAGAGGAGTAGCGTTCATTTTAGGATTGCTTTAACCATACAAACATTTACAAATTACCACATAAGTTATTTGTAGCAATATTTTAGTCATGAAATTTCTTTGTCCTCGTCTTAAGGACACCAAAGAGTTCTTGTGTACCTGCTATTGTAGGATAAGATTATAAATTACGTAATAAATTTACAAATGCCATTGTTATTTTTTTTATATATTTGTGTTATATGTTATGTGCATTACCTGTCTCTCCTCCTGTGCGAACTGAAATTTGTATAAGTAAGAGCTAACAAGGGCTAGATAGCAGACTACAGATGTAGTGAATAATCATTTCCCTTCGTCGTGTTTTCCACCGTGTTTTATATCATGCTATTTCAGTCAACCTCAATACTTTTTGTACTAAGACGGACTGAAATAGCATAAGGGTGCCTTTCGACCGGAGATGTGCTATGCTGTGCTATGCTATGTGTTCATACATTTGAAACGTAACTGTAGCTGGAGCTGCGTTTCAAATGTATGAAAACATAGCATAGCAAGCATAGCACATCTCTGGTCGAAAGGCACCCTAACACGTTCGTACATTTTCGTGAAAATACGATGAGTAAGGATTATTCACTACATAACAATGAAATTGATATGAATCGTTAATTTATATATTTATTAGCTATTTTCATATAGGAACACTCATGAAAAAAGTTTGTGTAGTGTGAGTATAACTATAATTAATTTAAACTACTTAGTGGCTCGGTGAGCTGTAGACTTAGCGAACCCCCATAACTGAACCATTCAGTAAAATTTTAAATAAGAAGAAGAAAGAAGAATAAAATTATTGGGGTTCTAGTAGTATTGACAACTAATTTTCAATTATATTAGTAGAATTTAAAAGCCTTGTAGTGGATACAGTACTGAACATGCAATCGAGCGAACGAAATTTAAAAATGGGCCCTCACAAAATACCTACATGAGACTCGGTAGAGAAATGAGAGCTGTACTTTTAGGAGAACATCCGGACATACGAAACGATTCATCGTTGCTCGTCGATCATGCGTTGGGAACAATAACCTTCTCTACTACTTCAATAAATAAATAAAATAGGTAGATATAGCTGTATAACTAATTGTGATCTTGACTGTGAATTGAGGTCAATGTTGTGCCTTGCATAGTTTTCATGACGATTTACAATTCTTGATTACATTACAATGATAATAACGCAATTTTAATTAAAAATACTGCAGATCAATTGAAACCCTAGGTTTAAAACGATCAATCAGTTGGGGCATGTTTGGCCTAGTTGATTAACCCTGTCTGTGCAGCTGATAGTCTTGGGTCAGAAGAACATCATGAAACTGATTAACCATGCTTAATCGACTTGTCGGAGCTAAAGATTATTCGTGTTGGTAGGGGGGAAATGGCATGAAAGAGCATGCATTATTTTGGTACTTTGGAACGAATTTTGTACGAGTTTTTATTATTTTAAATTGAAACACTAATTCATACAATTACGAAATACAATCTGAAACTACCGAAATAATACAAGTGGCTCTTTCAAAACCCGGATGCCACTTCTGTTGTCCTGAGACTACATTTGTGATGTTGATAGGTAAGAATCAGAAATCATAGACCGCGAGCCAGGAACAGATTTCGATGACGTCATGCGTAATGTGGTATCGACACCGAGAGGTATACCATGGGACACGAACGTTTTAGAGGACTTGGACTACGCGGACGACATCGTGTTGATTTCGCCTACTCTTGCTCATCTAGAAGCCAAAATTGAAAGTCTTAAAGAAGAGGCTGATAGAATGGGCCTGCGAATCAACAGACGTAAGACAGTTAGCATGCGAGTTAAGTCAGGTACATCGGATCCACTGTCGCTGGGGGGTGAGAACCTAGACTCAGTGTCAAAGTTTGTGTACCTGGGGAGCGTAATATCCTGTAAAGGTGGAGCGGATGAAGACATCGACAGCAGGATAAAGAAGGCGAAGGCTGCGTTCGCTCAATTAAAGGCTGTTTGGGAGTCGAATGTGCTCACGCGACGAGTTAAACTTTCCCTCTTCGAATCCACTGTGAAATCTGTATTGCTTTTTGGCTGCGAAACGTGGAGAGTGACTAAAGGCCTAACTAATAAACTTCAGGTCTTCGTCAACAAGTCCCTCAGGTCGATCCTTCGCGTTTTCTGGCCAAAAACCATTCGAAATGAAGACCTATGGAGTATATGCCGGCAAACACCCATTGACGAAGAAATTGCGACACGGAAGTGGAGATGGATAGGACATACTATTCGAAGAGGGGAAACGAATAATGCTACCATAGCTTTCGCGTGGAAACCGCCGGACGGAAGCCGTGGCTCCGGGCGTCCTGTACACTCTTGGCAACGGTCCGTCCAAAGAGAGTTACGAGCGGTCGGGTTGAGCTGGAGCGAGGCCAGAGGACGAGCTGAAGATAGGAAGGCGTGGCGCGAGCTTGTGAAGGCCCTTTGCACCTCTGGGGTGCTTTAGGACAACAACAACAATCGCCTCCCGGGCGGTAACCCGTACGGTTAACGAAGCCTCGTGGACGTCAGTTGCCGCTCCAATGGTGGCTCAACCCACCATCGGACTGGCAGCCTCCGAAACACGTAAAAAAAATGTCGTTGCCTCCCGTTTGATACTTGGTCAGATGATAGTTTAGATGCTATTGTTAATCAAAAAATCGTCAGCCGGTTGTATAGCGGTGGAAAGAACGTCAGCTGGCCGCATGAACATGTAAAAAGTAAGCGCTTTACCTTTTTTATGATAGTAATAACAAAATCATGAAACTTTACATGTAGCATTCCATCAAGCGTTTCAAACAAACGGATCACTCATAACGCATACTTTGCGGACATAAATGGTAAGGCGCGTATTTGCTGACAGTTTTTCCACCGCAATACAATTTAACCGGCTGACGGACACAAAATATATATATATATTTATAAGTATAAGACAACAATAAAATGTAAAACATAAAATAAATATTTTTTTTATGACACACCTCTGCATAATGCTAATAAGTAGGGATTGCAAACCGGATTGATTTTCAATCCGGCCGGATCCGGCCGGATTTTGGCCATAACCCGGCCGGATCCGGCCGGACCGGATCCGGTTTGGTATAGGGATATTAAAGTTAATTAAAAGGCATATTTTTCTAGTTTTTTGCATAATACGTATTCCTAAATCTATAATTTAAAGTTGACAAATAACTTAACAATAAAATAAAACTTAGTAGTAAAAAGTGTGACACTGTCAATATCACTTTAAAAACAAAATATGAAATCGGTCATTTATTATATTTAACCATTCACAAGTGCTCAAATTTTCGTTTACAATTGTAAATTTGATTAGTTACCAAAGCCCGGTAATGGGATGTGGGGTGGGGAATCGGAACTCCTTGAAAGGACAAGTTTTCGTAACTGTTGTTTGATTGAATTCTTTGTAACGTTGACATCCATTCCAGTAAGAAAATAAGATATTTTACTATTGACCAAAATGATATTAAATTTGCCCTCATTTTTTGCCCGGGAAAGTAGGAGACTGTATGATTTAAAAAATTTAAATTTTTCTTAATTTACAGATAAAGATAAAGATAGTTTATTATTCAAGTAGGCATATTACAATGCGCTTATGAAACAGAAAACTACATTGTTCTATCGACACGCACGACACGACGATCTCATGCGCAAAATAATAGAGTGTAGGATTGAAATCCATCGCGGAAAGAGACTCCCTAAGAATAGTTACATGGATTAAATAAAGAATTGGCTAGACGTAGAGTTGCATGTACCAGGAGATGAAGGAAATTGCATAAGATTGGATGAAATTGTAAATACAAAAGATTCTCTCTTAAATTTGAATAGAAAATAATCAATATTTTATCATATATATATATATATATATATATATATATATATATATATATAAAAAATCGGAGTAAACTAAAGATTATCAATGTTATCATATATTCATTCACACATATAACACATATTGGTTAGCCCAACTCTAGTCGGTTGAGTACCGCCGACTTAATCCTGCTCATTTGTTTACTTTTAATCTCCTATCACCACATTAACCTTCTCTTTAGCATAAATTACATACAAATGCCTTCCATAGCATCTCCATCCTTTAATTTTTCCTTCTATAACAGTATTTATGTAATCGTCATATCGTGCCACCAACATGAAAGGCAACTTCGTTCCCAGTCATCGTCATATATATTTTTATTTAACTAAATTTAAACTTTTTCATTCGTTTTATGCTCTGTTCAACTTCATCCCTCTCATCCGTCGCCTTTTCCTTATCTAAAACTGCTGTATTTAGGCGTTTTTTTTTATTTCACCGGATCCGGTCCGGATCCGGCGATTTTTACCGGATCCGGTAGCTCCTGAAAAGTGCCGGATCCGGCCGGATTACCGGATCCGCCGGACCGGATTGCAATCCCTACTAATAAGCCTATGCTAAGCCAAAAGTCAGCGCTGATCTTCCGGTGAGGTAAAAACATTATATACAAAGAATATTACCGTTGTCAAGTTCCGATTGTATGCATGCAATTTACTTATTGATTTCAATCAAGTTGCCTTAGACCTTAATGGCGAGGTTGAATCCTTTCCACATATGGCTTACCGCACTGTACTTAAACTAGTTTTCTTCTTTTATAAATACCGAATCCTTCAATAAATGTCTTAGATCAGGTTTGAAACCACATAGGACACTACGTATTAAATGAAACATGGGGTTAATATTGATGAAGTTAATTTTATTCGCGGTGTGTGCTGTAAGTGTCAGAGGGAGGCGCTTGCCTACTGGCCGAAACGACACCACGGGAACTGATGATCATCAAAACAACCCTTTATGTAAGTTTAAACAACAACATTACACATAGGTATTGGAAAGGTACAATATTTATTTAATTCAAAGGCTAACCATCACTAAATATTACCTTTCGATTTCGTTGCGTTGTATTTAGGTATTTGGGAAAACGTTCACGTAATTTAGTGCTACTAATTTTCGAATAGAATCTTCCATATTTATAGGCAAATAAATAGTCGATGCTAATATAATATCCCGTGATCCCCTTTTTCAGATTTTTAGACGGCTACAATTTTACGCACTATCAATTGCACCTCTAAGTCCCAGGGGTTTTGACTTGTCAGCATTTTGTTTGAAAGGACTTAAATACAAAGTATGTTCGATTTTGTTAGCGGAGTGCCACTACAGGGACCCGGCGGTGAGCAAGTGCATCGAGCGCGTGGCGACGGCGGCGCGCGGTGTGCTGGCGCGCGGCGCGCCCGCGCTTGGCGTGCAGCCGCTCGAGCCGCTGCGCGTGCCCAGCATCCGCCTGCGCCAGCACAACGTGTCCGCGCGCAGCTTCAAGTACGACGCCTGGCTCGCCGACGTCACGCTCCACGGACTCACCGACTACTCCTTCAACCGATTAGAGTAAGTGCCCTGAAAACGATAATCCACATTTGATCTACATATACGAGTATGTTATCGTGTTTCTTCAATACAATTAGGAAGAAGAAATTTAAGTATCTCTTACCCTGGCTGTGTTTTCCTTGGAAGGTTACCTTGTTAGAATAGGTACCTAATATCTGATATAGAAACCCACATAAGCTTTTGACAAAATGTGAGTTAACAAATATCTATGTCCACATATGTGGCTAATTTGCTTTAAGTTTAGAGAAATGTAGGTAATAATACTAATAATGTATCGTCGTATGATTTAATTGTTTTGAATTGCGAATCCAACTAGCCTTTGCGAAATTTGATAGGTAAGTACCTAATAATTCTTTGCTGTAATTTGACGTCCGAATTTATTATTTCATAGTTATTAAGTAGTAGTTTAGTACTGAGTAGGTAGTGATTCAGTGAACGCAAAATCCGGCATGTCGTCATCGTTTAAAATATCGCCAAAATATTAAGTAAGAAGTCGATGTTGCCATGCCGGAGCCCGCAATCCGTAGTGCAGTTGCTTCTCTTTCGCAGTGTTTACCCGGAAGAGCTGAAGGTCACCACGAACATCAGCTTGCCGCTTCTGGCCATGTTTAGCGAGTATGTGATACTCGGGGAATTCCAAATGCTTCCCGTTGAATCTACTGGGAAAATGTCTGTCAACTTCAGTGAGTATTCCGAATCAGGCGAATTACATTACATCTACATTCGTAAAATATTCATAAGACCAGATGTAATATTCCATATGCTGGATTTTAACTCAGCGCTAATCCAGGTCAGTTTTTAAACGGTGTCTTTCTTTAAAACAATCAGAATAAACTCTGTCCACTTTTTGTCCCGATTTAGAGTTTTTATCACGGAAATCATGATAATATGTAGGTTTTAAATGAGAACGCAAATCCTTAAATTGATATTGACGAATAATATATTTTTCCCCTGTTGATGAGCAGCTCAGTGCACGGCGTCGATCGAGGCGGTGGGCGCGCGCGCGCACAAGAGGCTGGTGGTGCGCGACGCCGCCGTGCGCCTGCGCTGCGCGGGCCCGTTGCACGCCGACCTCATGGACGCGCACTCCTCCACCGGCGAAATGGGTAGCAAACACTTTACACAACCTCGCTCCTCAACAATAAAAGCTCCAGTATAAATAAATAAATATTTGGGGACATATTTAGTTACTAAAGTAAACGTCACATCTACACAACACACAGAATGTTCGCATTTCAAATGTATAAGTTACCGCGATGCATTTTTTATATTGAAGAGATTGTATCCATTTTTTTCTTCTATATTTAGAGGTAGGGCAAAAATACCCATTCCTATCGGAAATTAACCATAAGTTCTACATATTATTTCATCATGTCGAATCAACCACTAAATAGAAATGTATATATCTATTCGATCCTATTGAGTGTACGATATATATATATATGCTATCATCTACTTAGGAATGACTATTCATTAATAATTGTTCTACATAAGTAATGCACACTAAATATTACGCAATTGCTAGGCAAATAATATAGCTAACTGCCATGAAACAAAATTACATCGATTATACGTACCCAAGAGGACAATGAAAATTAATTTGACGCGCTCTGTAACTCCATTATGCAACCTCAAGCTGCAATTCAAAACAGTTTAATACCAAGTATTTAGAGGAAATTTACGTTGATTCGCACGTATTAAGCTATCACGTTGTTGTTCTCAGAAATGATAACGGAGCATATAGCGCGCATGCACGCCGGCGACATCGCGGGCGAGGTGCAGCCCGCGCTGGAGACTGCGCTGGCCATGGTGCTGGAGGACGTGGCCAACAAGTTCCTCAAGCACCTCCCTGCCGACTCCGTCTTCCCCAACTAGCACTTCTCATTTACACTGGTACTGCCTCATTGACACCGTGCTACAGCATTCAAAATTTTTATTATTGTTATAACTCTGGGGCCGTTCGGAATCTACTACACCGGACAGCGTAGCGTCGTGGGCCTAGTGAACCGAGGCGATGTGTGCCGTGGCGTGGCGGGCTGCACGTGTGGGTATGTAGGTACCTACCTATGTGCATGCATGAATGTGTGATGAATTATTATTTTTATTTCACTAAACAAATAACAAACATTATTAAGGCTAGATAAAGTCAAAGTTACGAATTTATTCACGTCTAGGCCGAATAATACACACAAACTGATAAAACAGTAATTGCATTTAGTATTCTGGAGGTTTTTCCAGAGACAATCAGATGACTTTGAGTTTTATTTCTAGCGAAGGAAAAATAGTAATCATGCATATTTTTATAATGTATGTGTTATACATATTTACAGTGAATATTTTAAAGCTCGTATATACCTAGTACACACACCGAATTAGTGAAGGGGTATTATTGAACTGTCGATTAAACATACGCAAACGTTATGACTTTACGAGCCTGAAATAATTAAATTATGTTTTATCGCTTTCTTAGAAATACATAAGTGAAAATGACAGTTATTGTTTCCTACTACCCAAAGGTTGTCTGGAAGAGATCGCTTTTTAGCGATACTACCGCCTGTTGTTACCTAATTGTTATTTGTGTTCTCTTTGTATTGTTCTTTTCAATATGTGGTGTACCATACAAATAATATAAAAACAAACAATTCGTAGCTAATTCAGGCTTGTAATGCGTTTATGAATAACGCCATAAGTGTTTAACATTATTTATTACTTGTAGTATGTAGGTACCTGTTTATTTAACGCAATGTGTATTATACATTTATAAAGTTAACGCTTTATTGTAATGTTGAACTATGAATTTAGGATTTTAAATAAAATGGTACTGCGATACGAGTGTATTATTTTTAACCTTATGAAATTAAGAAAGGTAAGACAAAGGTCGTTAGAGTCTGTAAGCTGACTCTGTCCCGACTTTGACGTGACTAAATATTTGAGCTTCAATAACCGTCATATTTTCCGACCGTGGCACTGCCAAAACTTGTCATTGGAAGTCTGCACAGCTAGCTTGGTAGGACTCTAATTACTTATCGTGGCACCGCTTGACAGTGGTTATTGTAACAACGACTTTATACTATGTATGATCTAAAGCGATATACATGACAGCACTAAGTATGTACCTATACAAATACACATCTTGAAACTTCTTATTGGACATTAGTTACGAGTATGTTAGGTTTGAAATTGTTAATGGGACAAGGTTGTAAGTATTACAAACATATTGCAATTCAAAAGAGCTAAAAAGGTGTTGCCATTGTATCTGTTTGGTTCAACTGGCAGGATCAAACTCTAGCAGGGTTCAGTAGCCCGACGCATCATGCAAGAGTGAATCAAAATGAGATGTTTTTAGCGCAGTCAATACGACGTAACGTAACGGTCGGTGACGTAACCGTACCGGTGCCGGCGCGGTCGCGGCACACTTCTGCAACACGGGGTAAACAAATTGAGCGAGTGTTGCATGGACACGGGCCCGTTGACGCCACAGCCACTCCACATCGAGGGCCAAACTTACGTCGCTCCCTTAAACATCCAACTACGGTAACCTCATTAACCTTATTCACTCGACCAGCTATCTACTCAAATTACTCTAAATGGGGGTCCATCGTTCAGCGTCATGGTCATGGATGTAATTTATTAGGTAGGTAGGTATAAGCTTGTTAATGTCATGATCACGTTTAGGAAGGTGTCATTCGGATAGCAACTGCAGCTGCATTACTGCGACGATGTTGATGCCGCCGTTGTATCTGTCAATTTCGTTTATTGCATTAGTGACAGATTTAACGTCCTAATCGCGGAAGTAAATAATGCGGCCGAAAAACGTGACTCATTTTATCATGGAGATTGACGCATACAGCACAAGCGGCGGGGTTATGCCGCAGCAGAAATGTCGCAAGCTGTAATTGATATCAGAATGTCACCTTTATCGTTAGCTGTGTCCTTAGCTAGCCTGTCGATTGGGATCTTTCTTTGTGATAAACCCAAACACAATTAGATTACGTTTTTTCGACGAGGTATTAGTTCTGATAATGCATACTTAATGTGGTCAAAGACATTAAGTATGCATTATCAGATCAGTTCCATGTATGCATTGACATCAAATTACCATAAGGATACTAAATAAGGTAGGGTTGCAGACGTCTACACGCTACGGTGACTGCTTACCATCAGGCGGGTCTTGTGCTTGTTTGCCACCGACGAGGTATTTTAATACGGCTAAATCAAAACACCGGGAAGTAGGATACTTATATACATACATATACATACCATACATATTATATCTACCTACGATAGAAACACGTGGGTAGTAATAGTGAATCTAAAGGCGTACCTAAACCTAACAAACCTATCTACCAGAGACTACTTAGTTGACAATTTGGCGATATTATCGGCACGCCACAAACTCTGTTATTCGAAACTGTTTGAAGAATAGTCTGTGCTTGGGTTACATACCTTGTACTGGACACTGTAGGTGGGTACACAAAGCAAATATCGTTATGTGGTTAGGGAAAAACTAGATCACTCCCTGATCAGTATTTCACATTTCGGGATCATTCAAAAAAGTGTAATGATTGACCGGTATATATGCTTATACATACCTAACTGTTTACACTTATCTCTTACGCTGGTTGAAACCCCTAGGTACTCGTAAGATATTCATTGATATTAGAGTTCTGAAAAAATGCTGCACATGATTAAAATGCACGTGGTTGTTTGCGCGCATGAGCGGTGGGTAGGCGTACACCAGGTAATTATCTAAACTTGCAAGTATGCTTACATTTTTAATACAGGTAACCTGGTCAAAACAATGGCGTAATATCAATCATAATTAAATAAAAGAAGTTAATCTCTTTTATTACAGAAAATAAAACGTGATGAGTTTATCATTTCATAAGATCTAATGATAGTGCTTCCATAACTATTACTAAATTGCAACTTATTTTAAGATAAATATCATGATTTATCATCACGTTTTCTTTATTATTTATTAGCTTGAGCGAAGAAGTCCTTTCATTAAACACAGTTTTTTTTTAATTAAAATGTGGAAATTAATATGGCTCTTTAGTGGAGTCAGTTCAGTATTTGCAGCAATAGACAAAGGCTTCGTGAACTGTAATGTGCAATTTAATTAATTATACTAAAGATTAGCGTGAAATGTCACCGTTGTGACGACAAGTAACTGCATGTGTGTGTTTCAGTCGGCGGGTTCGTGTGCCCTCGCGAGGAAAAGGCGCTAGGGCGCTGTCTACGCGATGCTCTCAACGTCTACATCCCGAAATTAGCTACAGGTAATAAAAGTACCTACTCCGATATAAATCATGTTTGTTTTAATCCTGCAATTTCACAACAAACCTTTAACAAACAAAACGAAATGGTACTTAATATTATTAATTGTTCGCACCGACGCTTGCCTCACATATCTTTTTTAGGGTTCCGTGCCCAAAGGGTAAAAAACGGGGCCCTATTATTGAGACTCCACTGTCGTCTGTCTGTCTGTATCTCAAGAACCGTGATCGCTTGACAGTTGTAATTTTCACAGATGATGATTTTCTGTTGCCGCTATAACAACACATACTAAAAACAGAATAAAATAATTTAAGAGGGGCTCCCATACTACAAACGTGTATTTTTTGCCGTTTTTTTCTTTGAATAGTGGTACGGAACCCTTCGTGCGCGAGTACGACTCGCACTTGGTCGGCTTTTTCTTTTTATTTTATATCGATTGTACTTTTATTTTATTTAAAACTTGCAAAATATATAAAGCTGGCTGCATTCCCCCTTTGGATCGCTATGCCGATCCGTTGGGCGAGGAAGGAGCCAGCCCTACGGTCCCCCGTGACATCAATGATTTTTTTTTAAAGTTGCCGAATTAATTTATGAGCGAATTAATTAATAAATATATACATGTATTGTCAATTACCAAATAAAGAAATTTTGTTATATTCTATTTTTGTGCGCAATGAACCGATATCTTGGCGCAGGAGTACCGGAGTACGGCGTGCCGGCGTGCGAGCCGCTGGTGGTAGGCGCGCTATCGGTGCAGCAGGCGGCGGGACCGTTCGCCGTCACCTCCTCCTACACCGATGTCACCGTGCGGGGCCCGTCCACCATGCGCGTCAAGGACGTCCAGTATGTAACACTTCTAATTTGAAATGTCGCCTTACATAACTTGTCTTGCATTAAGTCATCTCGCTTCGAGTTTGCTTGCGGAATGGGAATGCATATCCCTACAACTTTTATATTGTCGTTTCCGAAATAAAACCGCGTATGTCTGGCGCAACAATAACTTGTTCAAGCGTAGCAATTATAATAATCGTAGCCTTACGATCGTAGCATAGTGAAAAACTTAACAACAGATAGCGTCTTTAAAGAGACTGGCATTATATAAGATGCTAACAAATTAGCTATCGATGTTTAAAGAGATGGTACTTTATATTAAAACAATTAACTTTATATAGAAATTAAGAGAACTTATTATATAATTTTTTATGTTTTCATTTACCGATAAAAAAAATTATAATAATATCTAAAAAACTTTCTGTCATGTCAACGTGTCATTTGATTTACCAACGTGAAGTGGCCTGTGAAAGAGTTCAATGAGATCTCTCATTTAATTATATTATTAACAGGGTGTTGCGTAGCAAGTTCTTTTCCAATTTGCTCCAAAAAACATCATAAAACCTATAATGTTTCATATTTAAATATACTCCAGGAGCCGAGTGGTTATTAGCTGTAAAAATGTTGGTAACTAATTTGTTAACACTTATATAGATGTATTTATATATTTGTATAACATTATTTTGTTTTCACCATTTTTTTTTTGTTGGTATATTTAGGGCTTTGTAGCCAAAATGACATAAACGGAATCCGTCCGTCTGTATGTCACAGAGATTTTACTCGGAAACTATAAGACATAATAAACCGAAATTTAGAACGTAGGTACGAAATTTTTTTATTTCCGCAGGGCATTCCCTTATTTATTTACATTTATTATGCTGATTTAGTATGATATACCAAGTTTGTAGCTTTATTTCAACTGCAAGGGGGTTCAACCACTTTGAATTTTTTTTTATGATATATGGAATCCAAAATGAGTATTTATTTTTAGATTTTTATCGAAGTATCTGTTATCACACTATACATAGTGTTTATTCACACATTTCATTTCACATTTGTTTATAAGTTTTGAAATACAAAAACATTTTTTTCTATTTTTTATAATTTTTCAAGTTATATTTTTAAATTTCAACAAATAATGGTTTTACTTATAAATCGCATTTTCAAACAGTTTGAAAACAACCACTTAAATAATAAATAAAAAACATTAAATTTATTTTTCAGGATTTTATACAACTTTGTAACATTTAAATATAAATAAATAAATAAATATTAAATATTATACGGCATTATTACACAAATTGACTAAGTCCCACAGTAAGCTCAATAAGGCTTGTGTTGAGGGTACTTAGACAACGATACATATAATATATAAATATTTATAAATACATAGAAAACACCCATGACTCAGGAACAAATATGCTCATGCCCATGCTCATCACACGAATAAATGCCCTTACCAGGATTTGAACCCGAGACCATCAGCTTCGTAAGTGTTTCGCGCATGTCTACTTCGTAGGCAGGGTCACTACCCACTAGGCCAAACCGGTCGTCAAAGCGGTTCCATTCCCTTATATTTAAGATGAAGTTACAAAACTTGGCGCGTATTTTATCAAAATAATAAGAGTAACAAAATAAGGGGTGCCGCTTCTTCTAGCTAGTCTACCTAGAGTTTGAATTTTTCATATACAAACGTGAACCATCCTAACGTTAGGTGTATTTTATGAGCCGCTACTTAGTTTAGAAGTAAAAAATTACCTATAAAACATATTTTAAGGGGGCGCACTTCATACGTGTAACTAAGAAGATTTTTTTAAAAGATACTGCTTGAAAAACCGAAAACAGGGATTAAATTACTATACGGATTTTTAGTTGCAGATTTCAGGATCTAATCGGTTTTACGGAGGTTTTCTAGGAAATTCTCTGAAACGCTAAAACTTTGTTTTGGCTTCACATATATGTTTTGTACATGCAACTCTCGTGCCCCGCGTGCGCTTCGTGTGAGCAGCGCATTCGGGCAATCTGGACGCACCTTAGATAGATTTTGAGTATCTGCAGAATTGGTAACACTCGAATCTTCACATCAAAAACTTCAAAAACAATTTCTTTCTTTAATTATTTTTTAAAAGTTAAAGGCACAACTCACGCTGCCATTCAGTACCATTCAATATACGTACATAAAATTTAATTGTACAAAAAAAGTTGTATATGCACGCCTGAGATCCTTAAAAAATATAAGTTATGTAGTCTTTGATTTTATTAAGCGGTCGACGGTCTCGTAAGAACTATACATGTAAGTTGGTTTATTTTCCAATCTCACTCTATCCTATAGTTTGAAATGACTGCTGACCTTGCATTGATTTTTCTTTGTGGGTACATATTTTATAAAGGTAAAAACAATACAGTAATAACTTCTCGTCCGCTAAAACAGCACAGTAATGATATGGATTATTTAAATTTGATTTTGACCATAATGAAGAACTTCTCGTTCTATTTTTACGTTGAACCTTTCCGAGCATAATGCACACTCGCTGATTGATGTAAGATAAGATACTAGACATACGATTACATAGGTATAGTAAAGTTACTACATTATTTATTCGTCCCCATAAGAAGCTCAAACTGTTTGCTATAACACCTTTTGTTTTAATTTTAGAGTAGACTCTAAACAACATAAAATAGTGTCAGACTTGTACATCCCCGAGCTGAGAGTGAAGGGCAACTACAAGCTATCGGGGCAGCTGCTGATGCTGCCCATCGAAGGAGAGGGACAATTCTCCGGGAAGTACGGTAAGCACTGTATATACTTTATATAAAAATCCGACAGGTCCCTTAATAAAAATGTAAATGTATCAACTTGTTATTAGTTGATTATTCCACTGCGATGATAATCGCTAGCTGGGGGTCGATGAGAACTCTAAATATCACTTTATGGGCGGAAAAAATGTTTTAATTTCTCATGAAGTGCGTCGTTGTTGTTATAAAAAAGTTGTTGTTGTTGTTATGATACGTTTCTGCACTAGGGCATTTTACTTTCCTAGAATTCCAAGTACGTTTTTTTCTTTTATATTACAATAAGCAATCAAAATTTGATATTAAATAGAATTGTATTACAATTTACATTCTGATATTTAGCTCCCCATTCCATAAATCACTATAATTTTACCTAAATTGTGAATTGAAAGTACTCTCAAGAAATACTTTATAAGTTTATACTTAGTCAAAGTTTTTTTCAATACACATGTATTTTACTTTCCTCGTATCGAAATGAAAAGTAGACTGTTTAACTCGGTCGACACGCACCATTTCGGTCTCGGACTATTGGCGCTCTCACAAAAATGAGTGCCTGTTATAAATAAATCAATAAATGTTATAGGACATTATTACAAAAAATAAATAAGTCCCACAGTAAGGTCAATATAATATAATTTATAAATATTTATATATACTTAAATACATAGAAAAAACCATGACTCAGGAACAAATATTCGTGCTCATTCACCAGCATTGGAACCCGGGACGATCGGCTTCATAGGCGGTGTCACTAGCCATTAGGCCGTTTATGTATTACATGTGCCTACTTATTTAATGACGAAGTTTTATTGAATTGTAATAATCAATTGCCTGTACGAGTATAACTTAAAACAAATAAGCATGAATGAGAATAATGGGAGAGTGCACAGGCCGGAGTTGTGTTTGGCTAGCGGGGTTTGTCTAGTATTTCTCAGAATGCGAGAACTGTTCGAATATATCGTGTTGTATTGCAGCGGATATCGACGCCATGGTGTCGATCTCGCTGGGGCGCGCGCCGCGGCAGCGCGCGCCGGACGCGCTAACTTGCGAGAGCCTGGCCGTCAAGTTCCACATCGGCCATGCGGAGCTGCAGCTCGACAACCTCTTTGGTGGAGATGGGGAGTTAGGTACGTATCTACTATAAATTATTAGTTTTTTCCTAAAGGTCAGGTGGAATAGGTATGAAAAAGGGATGAGTGATTCTACTTCTACTTAAATATAGGTAATTTTTTTTTTTTAATTTTCCGAACAGCAATGTATTGCAAACATTTCGAGACATTTCGATATGATATTACGAGATACGAGCTTTTATAATAACTGTTAACTAGCGTTGACAGTTATAAAAAGCTCGTATCTCGTAACTTGTGTGTTGCTTTACATTGTGGGCCGAATTATTTTGTACGGTTAATATTTTCATTGTATTTATAAGCGAAAGTTATCTCAATACTTATTCTTCTTAGATCCTATGCTAACCACCGTTTAAAGGTTTGCCCTTATTGAATTTACACACTGTATATAAAGTTTTTTTAATTGGCTGTCAAATTATTGCGTTGCAGACTTATATTGGTCTTACTGTATGTTTTCTTGCACGATTACTATGATTAGTTCACATGAATGTTTAATACGTATTATTTGGGCATATCGGGTCTAAATGAACACGCGAATTTCGTAAATAGCTATTCTGCCAAAGTAACATTAGGTAGTTAAGTATACCTACGAGAAATGTTGTATTGTTTGTGTTTCAAACAAAGTTGAAGTTGGTATCTTGTGAGTGAGCCTTTGTGTGCGTGTGTCGCAGGTAACGCCATGAACAAGTTCTTGAATGAAAACTGGCAGAAGCTGGCCGAGGAGCTGCAGACGCCGCTGGAGGAGGCTCTGCGCGACTTCCTCAAGCCGCTGGCCGACCACGCCTTCGGCATGCTCCGCGCCGACGACGTGCTGGTTCTCTGACCGCACACCCACCGCCGACCATCATACCACATCAACCTACAAACTCATTCCTTAAAAGTCGTTCCACTTTGCTTTAACCCATTTAGACAAATTTACTGCACAAAATACCGTTAATTACCTACCCTCAAATTTTAACTTAAGTATAGTTGAGCTCAAATTAGGTGAACTATTTACACTCCACCAACCTAAGCCGAAAGGGGCTTCTGATAGCTCTGCTTTTACGTAAGCCATCTGTATTTTACAATGTCTTAAACTTAATTAACAAAAACACAGTACAAGTACCTGTTTATTTATTACCTAGGTTAAGATCACAATTTAAAAAATAAATGATTCGAAATATTTTTTGTATGTTTATTATTTAGTTATAACAACTAAACATATTTTTCTAACCATTTGCTGACAATCTAACAAGGTACATTTCCTTTAAAATTAGAATTACATATTATATTAATTTTCTCTACTTTCTAGTCAGAATTATACTTATTTAGGTATTCACTAGGATACTGGAAAGTAATAAATAATACTTATAATTCAAGGACATACAGTATGCCAACGCCCTTCTTAGAATATAGTCGTTTACCTTTTTACATTGTTGTACCTAAAATAAACATTAAAATTAATAAAACAGTTTCTATTGGAAATATTAATCACTACGTGTTTAACATTTTTCAACATGTTTGCAAAACCGAGAAACATTAAGCTATTAACGAAAAATATTGGCCATGTTCGTGTTATCTGGTCAATAATATTGAAAGCCTAATAGTAATCTTTTTTATGGTTAGATAATTAAAGTACTGTTGTACTTACTCACTTAAATGCATTAAAAATAAACGGCCTATACTGATTATACCTCGCTAGTCAGAATCACCCTTTTGTGGTTGCGTGCTAGGACTGGTCATGCTCTGAAAACCCCATCTAGAGATCGGATTTTCAGACCTAAATGCCTTAAGTAGTTACAATGTAATGGTAATACCAATTATAAATTTACTGCAGTCTAGTACATAATAATCAATATATAAACATACAATAATAGTATGTGTATTATACATACTGGTTAAATATGTTTTGTTACTAAATAGTTTTAAGTTCAGAAATAACGGCAAATAAACATGCAATTCAGTACCTAAGACACCTAAGCGGTTCCTCAGTTTAGAAGTAGGTACAATAGATACTATTGTTACGAAAATAAATAAAATCATCTTTGGACTAGCGTCACCAAAAATATTCTCAGATTTCAACAGTTTTAAATCCGGAAATTTCCATTAGCATATGAAACATTGTAAGGAGGTATTCAGAAAAAAGACAGGAGATTTTTTTAAATCAAAATATCGATAGTTTGATATTCTTTTCAGAACAATCCTCCTTTGGACGCCGACCAATTACAATTCAATAGATACCTAACTACTTAACTGTTAAGTTCGGACACCATGTCATGCCCCCCTAATGCCAATAACTGAAGCCACTTCAGTCACTTGAAAACTTAAAGACCTACGAACAATGTCGTTCTATTGTCATGTTTATGGTGCTCATTAAGGTTTGAGCCAGACGTCGATGGGCACTTTGGTGAAGGCGGCGTTGAGGAAAGCCTGGAAATGCTTGGCGATGGACACGCTGGCGGCCGGTCGCATCTCCTCGATGATCTCTGCCGCGTTGTTGTTCAGAAACTGGTTCATTGCTTCGCCTGAAATTTAGGTACAATTCAAACTTCAGATAGTTCAGAGATTAAAAGCCTAAGGCTATGTGACCCGTTGTCTGGGGTTACAACCGACAAAAGCGATGAGATGCGATGCAACGCAATAAATACTGATGACACGATACCAAAGGGACATCTAATTGTGACAGTTGTTGCTTTCGTCGCTCACCAGTTTACTATATTTAGGACAACGTGTAAGAACAATATTTACAAGTTTAATACAATAGATTTCATACCAATGACGCTTCCATAATTGACGGTGTCCCGCACTTTGAACCGGGAGTTCCGCAGCTTGAAGTCGACCAGGAGCCGGTCAGCCGCCATGTACTTGACGTTGTCTCGCTCGATCTCCTTGCCAAACACCTTTGCGATGGCGGCTACATCGACTATAACAAGGTTTTGCGACTTTGTGGTAAGTGTTATTTGTAGGTAACCTTGATACTTTACTGATAACAACTGGACCAACTGTGAAGGTGTTTCTCTTCAAATAAATAACGAATTTTTGTCATATTGGTATAGCTGTCTTCGAAGTATCGAGGAACAAAAGTGCATAAAATAAGGCACCGACGAATTGCAAATCTGCACGTTAAAAATGTTGAAGACGTTGAAGGCAAGTGTGTGCTTACTGAATGCAGCCCAGAAGTCTCCTTGGGAGCGCACGGGGAACAGCAGCACCTGGCCCGATACCTCGTAGCGGCCCGTGATCTCGATGCGCGGGAGCACCAGCCCCATGTCAATGCGCAGCTTACTCAGGTCAGATCTATAACCAATTTTATTGTTTTCATATCCAATAATATAAATGTAAAAAAAGAGAGCCAAGTTGAATACAAAAATTATGCTTGGCTGTGGGCTTCGCCGCAAAAAGAATGAAGATCTAAATGAGTGCCAAGTTCTATGCAAAATCCAAATATGTATTTATAGGAAAAAAATAACATTATGAACTAGTATTAAACTCTATTTCTTTGCTTTATTGGATACCTATAATAATTGCTGTTATTAAAAAAAATGAGATCTTAAAGTAGGTTAGATTTTACTTTGCCAGTTTTCATTACATCAGTCATTTTATAAAGTTATTCAACATAATAAATATATTAATTCTGGTAAAAACTGGCCAAGTCAATGGCCAACTAAAATGAAAAAAAAAATTATGGGGATCCACCCTATTTTTAACATTTTTTTATTTTTAGATCATATCCTACGCTAACACACAATTACCGAGCCGGATTCCAAATTTCATCCTTCTAGGTCATCTGGAAGTAGGTTAGATTTAGGTACTATATGTCAGTCAGTCAGTGCTAAAATTTATGACTTCTTGACCTTCATATCTTTATAACCGTTTGAGCTAACTTCACGATATTTGGGCTTCCAGATATCCTTATGGATATAATTAAACACACGTAGTTTTATATGTTTACGTTAAAGAGGTTTTGAGTTATAGAAGGGTCAAAAGTGGAACCAAGTGGTTCATGTAATATTACACTTGGCGCTGGCTAGACAGTTCCTTTGCTTGAACTTGGCTTGACACGCTGCCGCGTCTAGATACTTATTATTCTAAATTATATAATAACCTTCTGGCAGACGGATGTAACAAATCGATCAGCAAAATGTTCATATCGTCACCATAGTTCACAATCGTACTAATTATGCGGAAAATATGGTCGTAATATAGACCTTTATTTGCGCACTATGGTACTAGTTTCAACAAAAATTTTCGCCGTAATTAGTACGATTGTGAACTATCCACTGTTTAATGTATCCTCAAAAGTCCGCGCTTACTTTTTTTTATATATACTATGTCGGTGGCAAACAAACATACGGCCCGCCTGATGGTAAGCAGTTTCCGTAGCCTATGTACGCCTGCAACCCCAGAGGAGTTACATGCGCGTTGCCGACCCTAACACTACGCACCTTCATTGAGCTCTGGCAACCTTACTCACCGGCAGGAACACAACACTGAGTAGGGTCTATTGTTATTTGGCTAGATCTGTAATGACATCTGCTGTGCTGTGCCCTACCACACAAAGCGAGATGACATTCTCAATGCCCATACCTCTCTTATACAGCCCATACTAAACAGGTGCAAAAATATGAAATGTATTTTAGTACATACATACCTACCTACCTACTGTACAATCATATACACGAATCACTGTGAAATACGAATTACGAGAATAACTGAAAAAAGCCAGGTACCAGAAATGTATGGTTAAGTAAAGAACCAAGGCACTATAAACCGTCAACCCTAATTAGTAAGATTACTTTAACATTGCGTGTGCGTTGATAGTTTCGGTGTGTGCCCGTCCGTGATTAGTCCCTAGCGTTGCAATCGCTCAAGCCATCTTACGCGCGATCTCGACGTTTGCGCAAGCTCGACATCTGCGAAAATTGCAACGACCCAAATGCGCAAAATATGAACGAGATTACAAATACAAATGTATTGTTATGTCAAATATCAAATTGCCTAAACTTACTTATCTCATTAAAATAGAATAAACGTTCAAGTTTACAACGTACCAGATTATTCGCATTGCAACATATTTTGCAGAAATCACATCGCAATAGCAAACGTAATGTAAATCATTTGTAGTAGTTACCTGTACGCAAAATAAACATGAAAATAATAACAATGTTTTTGGGTAGGTAAGTAACCATTTTTTCTGTTATTAAAAGTTGCGATTAATTGGATGGTCCAATTAAGCAGTTTTTCAATCAGTTATTTTGAGAGAGCAAGTTAATTTCACAATTCGATTTGAGCCTATTCTCAGATTTAAGAATTTTAGGTAAATATCTCCGTCGCGCTGACGGGGGCGGTTTATAAAATTTGTGCTAAGGACAATTGCAGCTTAGGCGAAAAATCTCAGAATTCGAGGTTCGTTCTGGACATTTTCCTCCTCCAAAACATAACCAATCGTAACGAAATTTTATTGCAACAGCGTAAAAAAAAGATTAAACGTAAAAATATTAAAAACTATTGTGTTGTAGATCAAAACAATAGTTTTTATCATTTTGATTTTATTTTACGGGTCTCGACCAGATTTGCGCAGATTATTGGTAAGTAGGCAGCTGCCGTTTGTTGTGCCTTAGGTACATACAATGAGTCGCACCTTATCTTAGTGACGGTGTAGTTGCTGGGGCCGAGCACGGTGATGTTGGTGAAGGCGGCGGTGACGCGCACGGGCCCGGCGTCGTTGGCCATCACGAGCCGGTCGATGAGCAGCGGCTCCACGGCCGGCACGCCCAGCTCGGGCAGCCCGCGCGCCAGGTACGGCCGCAGGTGGTTGAACGAGCGCTTCACGCACGAATCCAGCTGCGGGTCACTGCGGCTACACGGCAATATGTACTCCGCTGAAAATATATCGTTTACATTTACCTACATTAATAAAGTAATTAATGTGAAACTGTACTGTCGTTCTAACAAGTATGTAAATGCGAAAGTGACGGGCATAGTGACAAGCAATAAAAATGGAACCATGCTACCACTGCTGGATATATTTATTATTGATTGTTTATTACAGAACTAAATACAAACGGGACGACCAACGAACAAGCGAAGTTTAAGTGTAAAATCTGCATGGACAATCTTTTAATCATGTTTATTAGCTTCATTTAAATACAAAGCCTTTTTATTTCAAATGTCGCGCCTTGCTCTGCTTTGTAACTAAAATGTCAAGTTGCACCATACTCCATTTAGAACGAAATCTTTACTGTTAATTTATTTCGCAAACTAGGGCACAACTAATCAATGCAAAATCAGACTGTCCATAAAAACTACCTACCGGTGAAGCAAAAACAGTGGGGATCCGTTTAAGGGCATATTCCGTATCGTGTTAAAATTTGTAAAAAGTAGAAGGAAAAATTGTATACGCAAAAAAAATGAATTTTGTATGGAGGGTTAGCCGACTTGGACAAACTATAGAAATAGAAATAGCCCCCATAGAAATTTTTTTTTTTAGAATCAATTTTTTTTCCTTATCAGAACACGATACCGAATATGCCCTTAAACGGATCCCCACTATTTTTGTTACACTTTGTATATACCATTATCTAATAACTTATCATAAAACAAAAATAGATGTCTCTATCTCTACATATATGTACAGCAATTAGACTGTGTCAGATACATTTGAACGCGAACTATATGGATATATCATTATTTGGAAAAGTATTCCAGATACTTTAGGCGCGTTGTCTCATCCGCTACTTTTGATGCTCACTAAACATATAACTATAATTATAACTATAATTTATAATCAGATAGATCTGAGGATTGCATTGATGCCGGCGCAACACTTAGCAAGTGAACAATGACAAATCAGTTAATCAGCAATCAATGTGTTCGCAAGAAATGATTACACGTGGGGCGGTTATGTAAGAGGCGAAGTGTGCCGCGTGCCGTGACGCAAGCGGTCAGCGGTGGCAAGGTGAGCCGAGAAATGCTGCCGCCGCCGGTGATATACCTTACGGCTCATTTGGCCATCTTTCATTTACGTTACTTGACCTTGGAATAGTTTTGTACTGCATGCGAGACCAATAGAAAATGTTTTGACTACATCACTAACTAACCGACACTTGGATAACCCTCGGGTCGCACGTAAGTATAATGTGACTTAAAATATAATATAACCTAAATATTACGCTTTTAAATACTAATTGGTTGCTATACAACTGTCTTTAAATAAATAGTGAAAAGTGTAAGTACGCGTAAGCTACTCCTGCTTCAAGCAAAAAATCGTCACTTGGCACCCACTGATACAAAAAGATGATAAATAATGTTTACTTAGGTACCTACACCTACTCTATATTTACATTGACATCGATTAGTAATCGTTAGGTAAGGTTTATAAGAATAACGTTGAACTTGAACAGCAGTGGTCATTTCGTATACTAATCTCTTGCACAAGGTCAGCGATTACATAAATCTGGTTATGTAAGTGGCAACACGGCGGCGACCTGCAAACCCACTTTATAGCATTTCTCTGATTATTCTCACATTTCTACCTCTAATCCATTAACCTCATCATCTCCAATAGCGATTATTATTACAAACTAAAACCAAATTCAACCACTTTTAAGATTTTTTCGATGTAAAGCTTATTCTCATAATCAAATTAAAAACAATATAGTCATAGACACACGATACGAGAGAAATGAGAAGTCAAAAAGCAACATTAATTATTGATAAGTACAACATAAAAATACTGTGTACTGTGTACCTAGGTAGTAAAGTGTGTACCCAACCCAGCTACCCCGTTACATTACAAGGCTTATAGTTCTACATTTATTTCTTTCATAATATTAAAATAGAATATAAAATATTATAATATGAATTTATATTATGATAGTCAACTATTTATTATATGTATACAATATCTAGACAGAAAAAGCGGCCAAGTGCGAGTCGGACTCGCCCATGAAGGGTTCCGTACCATTTATGACGTATTAAAAAAAAAACTACTCACTAGATCTCGTTCAAACCAATTTTCGGTGGAAGTTTGCATGATAATGTATATCATATATTTTTTTTTAGATTTTTCATTCTGTTATTTTAGAAGTTACAGGAGGGGGGGGGGACACACATTTTTTCACTTTGGAAGTGTCTCTCGCGCAAACTATTCAGTTTAGAAAAAAATAATATTAGGAATTTAAATATCATTTTTGAAGACCTATCCATAGATACCCCACACATATGGGTTTGAATATTTTTTTTTTTTTTAATTTTATGACGTATTAAAAAAAACTACTTACTAGATCTCGTTCAAACCAATTTTCGGTGGAAGTTTGCATGGTAATGTATATCATATATTTTTGTTAGATTTTTCATTCTGTTATTTTAGAAGTTACAGGGGGGGGGGGACACATTTTTTCACTTTGGAAGTGTCTCTCGCGCAAACTATTCAGTTTAGAAAAAAATGATATTAGAAACCTCAATGTCATTTTTGAATACCTATCCTTAGATACCCCACACGTATGGGTTTGATGAAAAAAAAAATATATTTTAATTTTATTACGTTTTTAAATAACTACTTACTAGGTATATCTCGTTCAAACCAATTTTTCGGTGGAAGTTTGCATGGTAATGTACATCATATATTTTTTTAGGTTTATTTATTATGACGACGTATCCATAGATACCCCACACGTATGGGTTTGATGAAAAAAGATTTTTTGAGTTTCAGTTCTAAGTATGGGGAACCCCCAAAATTTAATGTTTTTTTTTTCTATTTTTGTGTAAAAATCATAATGCGGTTCATAGAATACATCTACTTACCAAGTTTGAACAGTATAGCTCTTATAGTTTCGGAAAAAAGTGGCTGTGACATAATCGGACAGACAGACGGACATGACGAATCTATAAGGGTTCCGTTTTTTGCCATTTGGCTACGGAACCCTAAAAAACATCAAATATCAATAGCAAAATAAATTCATTACAATGTCAAATAATATCATAATTACGGAAAAGATGAATAACCCACCCACTTACCCCTATTGTAACACAACTTATGAAGCTTTTACAAATAAATGTTGTATATGCCTATATTTTATTTACAAACTGTTGAGGAATGTTTCAAGTTCCAGGTATATGTATTATACATTAACAATAGTTGTACAGTCAGCGTCAAATACTTTGTAGCAGTCAAAGTGGTATATGGTGTACCGAACTATTTGGCTACTTTGGTTGCTACAAAGTATTTGATGCTGACTGTACAAACACGTTATTATATAATAGTTACAATATTATCTTCATCTTGTAAATTGATTTTGGAAAAAAGCTCCAACGATTATGTTAAAAATTAAAATCAATAGGTTTAAGACAAGGCATTCTTAGGAAAAATATTTTTCCGATCCAACTTTAGCCTAGGCTAGGTAATAAGGTAATAATTAGTGCAATTAGGTGAGTACATCATTTACTATATACACCGTGTCCAATAAGTTCGAATACAAATTTTTAGCACTGGCAGTCTAGACATACGGATTACTGGCTATAATCAGGTCGTTACAACCCTATGGAGTTATAAATAAGTGTGCCTTTCATATAATATAATTTTCATTACATACACTATGCGTACATTTATCTTATTAAGGATCGTAACTGTATTCGAACTTATTGGACACGGTGTAGATACCTAAATGATGTGCAGTAAATTATGTCCAGGCTCGATCAAGGAGTTATGGAACTACAAGAGCCTAGAAGGCCAAAAAGCTATTTGTGAGGGGTCTTGCTATTCTGGTCATCTTATTTGCTCGAAAGTATGGTCGATTTTGGTATCAAATAAAAGTGCTCTGTCAATTTAATAAATTGTTATTGAAATTACGATTTAAATATAATTAGTAAGATAAAAATGAAATTAAAAATAAAGTAGGTATTTGACATTTGACAAGAAAGATTACGGCTTACCACAGATACGTTTATGTTAATCTCTATGGTGACTTACTATATCTACCAGTTAAGGGCTCCACGGCAATAAATCGCACGCGGTATTCGATCCTTTGCCGACTAAGTACCTACATTCAATTAATCTATTTTTTTGGTGAGCCACGAGTTCTCAGTTCGGGACGTACTACTTTTTTTTCAATTAGAGTTTTTTAGTTATAACTTCCTTTTCTACATAATTAGGCGTCTTTTTCATTTCATTTTATGAAATCCAAAATCAATAATAATCTTTATTTCACCGGTCTACCTCAATGAAATCGGTTTTTTTCTTAAAATTCGAGCGCCAAGAGTCCTAGATGGAAATGGTGCATTTCACCCAAGTTAAACACTCTACTATCGAATACGAGGAAACCAAACAAGGCAATGCAAATTTGTAAAATCAGTACCTAATTAAATTAATAGACCTATGGCCATCTATTTTTTCTTAGGACTTACTTGGAATCGGAGACTTCGCATGTCTAAAGATAAATAATCCCCAACGAAATCATTCAGATTGCAATATTTATGACACCACACACGTTTTATCAAATGGCAGTAATTTTAAATTTGTTCCTTAAAATATAAAAATCAGCGGGATTTTAGTTCTAAAACTACCCAAAGGCAATGAAACTGTTTTAGAAATTTTTAAATATTAAATTGGATGAGTACAGTAAGCAATTTTATCTTATATTATGCTTTATTTACATGAATAATGCCAAATAACTGTAAAAACCCATTTAATGTCGTACTTAACAACATTTAACTGTAGCTGTACGTGTTTTTACTATGAAGGGGAGACTTGTGATAACTCAAAAACATTTTAACTGGTCATGTGCGCTATAGTTTTCGTTTAATGTCTTTCTTAAGTTCTATTTCCACGATTTTTTTCATATTGTATGGATCCATGGTTTAACCCCCCCGCTCTAATTTGTCTTGTGTACTTTGAAAACACTTTCTTCTTTCTTTCGGAGCAATTACTTCCAAAAAAAATTACTTTATCCAGCCAGTACCAGCTAACACAACTCGTGATGCTCTTGACCCGATCTATGTGATCAATTTATTGCATTGGCAAAGACCTCTAATTAATCTGAAATGGTTGTATCATGCACTAATGGTAATGTGCAGCATTAAGTATTATTGTCGCCCGGGATGTGCGTATTTTAAAGCTCATTCGTGCCAAGGTCGGTTTGCATTAAGTACCTACGTTTGACGAAACACCGCGTGAGCAAATACGCCGGTGCGGACGTCTGAGCAAACTCCAGGCGCATATTTTTAGCAGGAAAAACTAATGTACCTACGCAACTCATTTATCAAGGTCTTAGCTAAATATGATCATCCTATTTACTAAACCCAGTCATTTACTTTGGTGATAAACCGGTTCTCAAAACCAAAACAAACCTGTGAATATCATTTAATTAATGACAAACCTTAACAGAATACAATAACTGAATCAGTTAATCCGTTTTAGACGTAGGTATTTGCGAAAATTAATTTATTATAAACATATAAAATAAGTAACCTCATGCCACACCTATGATATCTACTCGTATGCATGACCTGTCCGGGCCGGGGTAATAAAACTCTTTACAATTAAAATGCATATCAGCACGCAAATTATTTCTCTCTTTCTATCGTATTTTTCACATAGCTTGGGGTACGGTGACAGCTCTCAATTATCTCAACAAAATGTATGCGTTTTAATGTAATAAATGGTATACTCGTATAAATGACAGCCATCACGGTACCTTCGCTATGTGAAAATAGTATTTTATGCAACAGTTGTATAAGAAGGGTCAAAAAAGGCGAGTGGCGTGAGTTACAATGTGAGCCGGAGCCGAAGACGTAGGCGAACATTGTAAAGGAATACGCCACGAGAATTTTTTGACCTACTTATACAACGTTGCATACAATATTTTTCCTACGAGTCAACAAAAATAAATCTTAATTTAGGTAAACAAATTACAGCAAAAGTATATAGCCAAGACGCGCGAGCATACCTTGTTACGCGCCCGGCCCGCCCCGGGCCGCGGCCGGCCGGTCAGCGACACCTCCTCGTAACTCATGAGGCCCTGGTACTTGCTACTTGCTAAATTAATTTATTGGACAGTTTTTTCTCAATTTTGGCCACCGTAGCCTGCGGAGACTAACAAGCAACGCTAAGCGGTCTTCGTAGTCTATGGGTGTTGCTATATTACGAGTGTCACATGCGTGTTTCTGACTTATGAAGTAATTATTTTTACTATGCAACCAAATGAATATTTTGTAAGTTGGCATCAATGCACTTAGTTTAAAACTGTATTCTTTTTGGTTTTGTTAGGTTGGTAGCCATTAATCGCAGTAACATTATAGCTTATAAAAGCACAAGAGCTTTTATGAGGAATAGACAATATAGACTTTTCTTGAAACCTTTTATATATGTTCTTATATTCGTGTTAATGAATGCATAAATGACAGATAACAGTAGAGGAGTAGGAAAATACTTTAACACGCTTAAAAGAAAGAAGGGCGCGGCGTGCTATGGGTGTCTTATTAGCCTTTTAAATTTATTATTGGATTAATATTAGCGATTTATAGTTTTTTAGGTATTTCATTATCTTTATTATTGGTAGTATTAATATGTAGTATAGTGTTCAGCCCGCGTAGCCAACATGCCAATCGTTAACGCTCCGTAGCATAGCGTAGTCAGCTCTCTCTATCACTCTTTCATATTAGTGCGACAGTGACAGTTGCGTTTCGTTCGCTACGGAGCATTAACGATTGGCATGTTGAACACACGGGCTTTTCGGTTTTTTTTTTTTTCCTACTCCTCTACTGTTATCTGCCATTTATGCATTCATTAACACGAATATAAGAACATACATAAAAGGTTTCAAGAAAAGTCTATATTGTCTATTCCTCATAAAATCTCTAGTGCTTTTATAAGCTATAATGTTACTGCGATTAATGGCTACCAACCTAACAAAACCAAAAAGAATACAGTTTTAAACTAAGTGCATTGATGCCAACTTACAAAATATTCATTTGGTTGCATAGTAAAAATAATTACTTCATAAGTCAGAAACACGCATGTGACACTCGTAATATAGCAACACCCATAGACTACGAAGACCGCTTAGCGTTGCTTGTTAGTCTCCGCAGGCTACGGTGGCAAAAATTGAGAAAAAACTGTCCAAAAATTGAATTTAGCAAGTAGCAAGTACCAGGGCCTCATGAGTTACGAGAAGGTGTCGCCGACCGGCCGGCCGCGGCCCGGGGCGGGCCGGGCGCATAACAAGGTATGCTCGCGCGTCTTGGCTATATACTTTTGCTGTAATTTGTTTACCTAAATTAAGATTTATTTTTGTTGACTCGTAGGAAAAAAATTGTATGCAACGTTGTATAAGTAGGTCAAAAAATGCTCGTGGCGTATTCCTTTACAATGTTCGCCTACGCCTTCGGCTCCGGCTCACATTGTAACTCACGCCACTCGCCTTTTTTGACCCTTCTTATACAACTGTTGCATAAAATACTATAATTAAATCGACGAATATTTTACAATTTAGTACAAAACAGTGTACGGTTATATTAGCTCTGGTAAAGCGATAGCTGGACTTTACAATGAGCCACAAGGGTAACCTGGCGTTGACACCAGAATGGTGGTTAAACTCGTATCCAGATTAATTCTTCATTATCCGCAAACTTCCACACTAATTTACTGCATGATAACATACATAACAATATTAATGAGCAAAAACAAAGAAATTAGGTAATCAGGTAATCACGAGGCGATGTCACCAAGATGGCGGTCGCCATGCTTTCATGTAAAGTGGAGTGCAATAAAATTTGCAAATAATGTAAACAAATATGACAGATTCTGTTAGCATTTGACGTGTAACCGAAACGAAGCTTTAGGATTGTCGTTTTCATGGAAATATTAAGATAATATTTTTTAACAAGTAATTAAGTAATATAAATAAAAGATTTATGACTGCCATAAAAAAACCGGTCAAGTGCGAGTTTGTTTTACTCGCGCACCGAGGGTTCCGTACAAACTTTGAATTATCTCGTTTAAAGTATCTCGTATAAAGGTGAAAGACTTTTGATCAGAAGTACCTTTGCTAAGTATAATTGTGTACAGCAACAACAAATTGTCTGATTTGCCAGAGGTAATGCACGTATGTTGGTTTTTCGAGGATAATTCTCTATCAAGTGAACTGGGATCAAAAATTATTCTTTTATTTTAAAAAAAGGTGTCTATAATGTAATCTCGTAGACATTTTAAGTGTCATAAACGCACGTAAATTTGGTTTAATTGCAAACGGAAATCGGAAATGTTAATTTAAAAAAAAGTTACGAAGTTAGAGGTCTGATTATATTTTTCCTGTAAAATTTATAGTAAATATAACATAATATGTAAAAAAATCATATTTATTTCTTCGGTAAACTTCGAAGATAAGGAGAGGGGTATGGTTTTTAGGGTTCCGTACCCAAAGGTTAAAACGGGACCCTATTACTAAGACTCCGCTGTCCGTCCGTCCGTCTGTCACCAGGCTGTATCTCATGAACAGTTGAAATTTTCACAGATGGTGTATTTCTGTTGCCGCTATAACAACAAATACTAAAAAGCGGCCAAGTGCGAGTCGGACTCGCCCATGAAGGGTTCCGTACCATTTATGACGTATTAAAAAAAACTACTTACTAGATCTTGTTCAAACCAATTTTCGGTGGAAGTTTGCATGGTAATGTACATCATATATTTTTTTAGGTTTATCATTCTCTTATTTTAGAAGTTACAGGGGGGGGGACACACATTTTACCACTTTGGAAGTGTCTCTCGCGCAAACTATTCAGTTTAGAAAAAAATGATATTAGAAACCTCAATATCATTTTTGAATACCTATCCTTAGATACCCCACACGTATGGGTTTGATGAAAAAAAAAAAATATTTTAATTTTATTACGTTTTTAAATAACTACTTACTATATCTCGTTGAAACCAATTTTCGGTGGAAGTTTGCATGGTAATGTACATCATATATTTTTTTAGGTTTATCATTCTCTTATTATGACGACGTATCCATAGATACCCCCCACGTATGGGTTTGATAATTTTATTTTTTTGAGTTTCAGTTCTAGGTATGGGGAACCTCCGAAATTTATTGTTTTTTTTTTCAATTTTTTGTGAAAATCTTAATGCGGTTCATAGAATAAATCTTCTTACAAAGTTTGAACAGTATAGTTCTTATAGTTTCGGAAAAAAGTGGCTGTGACATAAACGGACAGACAGACGGACATGACGAATCTATAAGGGTTCCGTTTTTTGCCATTTGGCTACGGAACCCTAAAAAGTACGGGGCCCTCGGTGGGCGAGTTCAACTCGCACTTGTCCGGTTTTTTTTTACATTTGCTTTCATAAATCAATTTATTTCATTATGTAAAAATAGAAAAAATGTTTTGGAATGTACAAGTTGAGCTCTTTCGAATGATACCCCACTTGACCTAGCCACTAGACTTTGAAATTATGCCCCTTCTTCATATTGGGCATTTTCCTTATATATATATATAATAAAAAGAAAATACTTTCAATGTGCCTGAGTTAGCGTTATTCAGAACTATTCCAAATTTCAAATCGATAGCTTAAGTGGTTCTCGAGATATTTAGCGATGTGACAGACAGACGGAAGGACGGACAGAGTCGCACCATAAGGGTTCATTTTGTACCTTTTTGGTACGGAACCCTAAGAAACAATATACATACATATTGGTGAGGTGTTTTATCAATAAAGTCATGGTACACCACAAAGAGTGCGAGAATGGTGCAGTTGGTGTTGTCCATTTTAATAGAGTTATCATTAATTAAAATCTTTACAAAAACAACAAGTTAAATACCTCCTAATAATAGCAATCCAAATAAATTAAAATTATTAGTCGTCGTAACATGCCCAGTTATTTTTTTATGGTTTCCTTCTGGGTGTGGAATGTTATTATTATTTAGGCGGTATTCAGGTCGGACATAATTTAGGAGACCATTACGAGTTAAGAGTTTAATATGTATACCATATGTATACTAAGCAAATATACACTCATTGTATAGAGTGAAGTTAAGATTAATGGATGGAAATTTATAGTTCCCGATAAGGAAAATGAGTTGTTTCTGTAATGTGTGGAAGTAAATCGTGAGGAAGATAATTCGATATTTTCGATGCCATCAATTGGTGACTCCGAGAAATGATGACGACGCAGAAGCACGACACAAACAGTGCGCGCGAGCCTGAGCAGAATAACATTATCACTTCAGGCGTCATTTCGGCTAAAAGATGGCCCATTTCAGCCTTGACGAACCTTATACATGGACTCTTTAAAATATAAATGGACACATGGCGCGCGTGACTCGCATCAGAACGCTCTTGTTAGAGGTCACACTCTGATGTAAGTAATCAAATAGTCAATCACGAGACTTATTCTTACATCTTTTCCTATGAAAAGAAATATCTATATACGTATATCTAGGTACGTACTTACATTATGCATGGTATATCTTATGTTTGATTACAGTAAAACAAAGTACAAAAGTCAGACTTAAACACAGAAGGCATCCTCTAAAAATCAGCAACCGACCAAGCAAATAAGTATAAACAAAAAGTTTTGGTGCTGGAAATTAATATAATGTAAAACTGACGAACGCATAAGAACAAGTTTCACAATTAAGTTGCTTATTAAGATTTAAGTAAGGGCAACTATACGGTACATAGAAGATATGTAAAAACGCAGATTGATTAGTCTTTTACCTTACACTATAATTACAAAATTAAACGAAGTTACCTGTAAGTGAAGTTCCATTTGTATTATACGATATGCCTAGCCCGAGACACGAGGCGTATCGTATAATTGTTTAGCAGATTTATATACTTTTGAGACTGCACTGAGATGGGAAATTGGTTTTACAAAACACCTGCTCAAGGAACAGACACTAATGTATACAAGTCTTAGTGAATATTGGGCTTAGCTCAGTCCCTCAGTGCCGGCCGTGGCGGGGTCGGTGGTGAACTGTGACGCAACCTTGACACCACGGTTGCGCAGACGCTGGTGAAACTAATATTTTTGTACTAACCTCACGATCGCTGGCCCGTAATTAGGGTATGACGCTAACCTAGCTATTATAATGATGACGTTAAGTGCTACTGAAGCGGGCTTTTCTTAGTATTTAGTGTTCCGCGATAAGTAAATATTTATAATACAATTTCCGACTGCTACTCAACGATCTATCCACAATCAGCGACCATGCTCGAGTAAAAGCAAATATACCTACATTAGTAGCATGGCATGGTACCTACAACAATTAGGACCTATTTTCTAAATGTGCGAATAATTGACTCTGCAAATGTGACATGATTGAGTGGTGAGGTGTTCTTTATTTGGTTTATACATACAAACCAAATATACATATTAGTTTAGTTATAAATCCATTTACTTGATGATTGCGTGTGTTTGATAATTCATTATTTGCAAATAAAAATAATTGATAGATCTAACAAAAATAGATTAGTTGCTGTAAAAGCGGTAAATAATCCAGTATAAATGTGGTCACCAACATACTGTCGCTACAGTACCTAGACCCGCGTGTGTTGAAGGTCTACGAACGTTAACAACATTATATTGATTAGCAAAATATGAATGGTCCCTCGCTAATAACATTACTAAATAATTGTATGTTCCTACACTCAAGTTATCCGTCAGTGTACATTTTAAATTCCTTATGGCACCCGGTTTTCTGGATTTAATGGTCAATGTTAGTTCAATGTTGTTGGTCAACAGCAGCACAATATATTATGAAAAAAATGCCACCAAGCTTACAGACTCTAAATTCAAGACTATTGTTAAGCAAAAACTCATTTCGCGAGTATACTATAAAAATAAGCGATTATATCATGGAGGGATGTTTGCCGATGATAACGTCCTGCATTAGCAATCTAGTGCATTCAATTTCTATAAGAAAGTACCTGCTGTATATGATAAAAAAAACCATATTAAATTAAACTGTATTTTTTTATTTAATGCATGTTAGTTATAAGATGAAATGTTTTGCAAAGATGTGTCCGGCAGAATTTCTTGCCGGTCCCATATTGGGATATCCCCCTACAATTTAGGAAGGATTTAAATCTTCTCGAGGCAGAGGTGTTGGGTTAGAGCCGGCATAGGCAATGTAATATGCCTACTTGAAAAATAAACCGTCTTGATCTTTATGCCGTATGTAAACGCACTGGCTATTTATACTTAGTGCTTAATTACATTCCTATGACATTTCTGTTGTAGGTATGGAGTTATAAACTTATAACTTTATAACACTTATTATGTCAGTAATGATGATTTATATTACAGCAATTGAATTTAGAATTAGCATGTTATATAGGTATTATTATTATAAAAAAGAGAAATATTCCATTTTGCGCGAGTAGCGATTTGTTTGATTGTGTAGACTATTATTATTTTAAATATCCTTTATAAAAGTTAAATTAATCAATATCCTCTCGTGTTTATTTCTGAATATGAAAACTATTAAAACATAATAAGCACCTATAATTAAAAATAAATAAGTGAAAATTACTGATTATTACTACAATTCAAAACCTTCCACAGCTCTGTTATGATTCTGATTAATACTAAACAGACATAAACAGACGGCAGGAAACTATCTACAAAGCTAAGTCAGTCTCATATTGTTTTGAATATTTTTATTTTCTCGATAAGCTAATTAATAACGCATCATTTAAATTCCTTGCAAAATGTATATATTTAGGTACATTAGGTTTGCGCATTGTACATCCCTTGAACATGTACAGTGCGCATCAACAGTAGCGGATAAAACAACGCGCCAAAAGTATCTGCCACCCGAGCTCTTTTCCTAACTACTAGAGATCAATCTGTACAGTTCGCGTTCAAAAGTGTCAGTTATAGTCCAATTGTTTTACGAGTACACCGTGTAGATTTTCGTTAAGCTGTTAGAGAATGGTCGATATTTTTGACACGTTAGTAGTCTGATCCACTACTTTTATTGCAGACTGTAAGAGTTGAGAAAAAAATCCTCAAAATATATGGTTTGGTTGAAATTATTAAAAATGCATTTGAACATAAATCTTTACATTATATGTAATTCATAGAATATGATAATATGTAATTATGCCTGAAATCATACAAGTGTTACAAGTTACGACTTACGAGTGGTGAGGGAGTTGTCGTTTTCCGCGGCCGTCCCGCTGCGGCACATGCCGGTCACGCTGCACAGCACCAGCAGACTCTTCAGAAGGTGTCCCGCCATGCTCATTTTATAAAAATATTGTTAAGTCCAAATGCGTGTATTACTCTAAAATCACAAGATCACTGCTTTGTATTTTGATATTTTCAGGTGTCGGTAACGTCAGTGGAAGTAGAAGTGGTGTGTGTGCTGGCGAGTCGCTGGGCAGATAGCGGGCGTGTGCTCGAAGGGGCCGCCGACGGGCGCGTGTTTCATTTTGTTTGAAGTGAAAGCCCTAGAGACGATGTGTTTTATTCTCGCGTAATTTTCGTCATCCCTCGCGGGCTCCCCACCTCGCTGTCAAACAAATTACAAACTCCACGTGCTCACCGCAATCAAAATATGCATCGGAGTCAAATTCGCCTTTACATATGAGATAGGTAATAAAATAATTCGTCAGCCGAATTACGTCACCAGGCCCAACGTACAATAGAGAGAACTCCTCCCTGTCTTCAAAATATTTACTAAGTAGATACATTCAATAATCGTTTTGCATTCAATTACTTTTAGAAGATGGCTAAAAACTAATATTTTTTGTGTAACTAATTTATGTAGAGGAGACTAAGCACATAGGGGAGTAGTGACAATGAAGATTCCTCGAAAACTATGATTGTTAGCGATCTGGAGCCCCCTTTAAAAATGCGCATTTTGACGTATATAAAGTAGTTTTGGGTCACAAGATTTACGTTACAAAATCATAAACGTTTACGTTCTTGTGATATTTTTCTTATATTCTATGGTTTCTCAAGTTTCAAGATGTGACCTTTTTTATAGAGTTTGCACATTTAAGTTTATTTTTCTGATTAGGTGTTATTTCTTGTTTCAAATGATTAACAACTATACAAAAGACACAAAATAACCAACCCAATAACCAACATGTTGAATTTGATCCGATAACCACAGAAAGACCTATCAAGGACAACATTGCGGCCATATTTATGGATGTATATACTTTATTGTACATAGAAATAAAAACACGAAAAACACAGTTACAGAGTAAATTAAATATAACAATGGCGAACTTATCCCTGTGTGGGATCTCTTCCAGTTAACCTCACCATATAAGCCAGTAGTACTTAGATAGTCAAGAAAGTCATTAAGTTAGTTTTAAGCAAAGAAAAGTAAATAGTGAGTTAGCGACAAAACCAAACCAGAAAATATATAATATTTTCTTGTGTTTCCTTGAATGAAAAAGATATGAGTTCAATTTCAAGAACCCCAAGGCTAGTGTCACGAAACTTGCACCGAAGGTGTGCTGGAATTGGGCGATAATAATTATTTTTATGTATAGGATTCGATTTCAGACTATTTTTATTACGGCTGATCCTTAAAGATGCCACAATTTCATATTAAAATACTAATTATTATACGATAGAGTACCTACTGTAATAACATATTGTTTTGGTTGGTAGGTACAAATGATACAAATCTGATATAAAACGATTGTTGTATTGGATTAAAAAATATTAATTTGTAAAAATTGCTAAAATGGTATTTTTTATTCATCAATACCTAGTCAAAATAAAAGGGGTGTCACAACCTACCTCGGAAGCTGTCACAACTTACCTCGGTGTACAAAATTATTAGCTAAAAAATAAAAACTGTAATACTTTTATTCATTACCACACATTATTACAAACTTCATAGCGACGGTATGCTTTGCTGAGGTTGGCTAAAGTAAAAATTGTTACAACCCTCCTTGGTCTCTGGACTACTTAATCAAAAAGTAGGTACTAAAGATACGTCGCTACTAAATATTTCCTGTGGCGGAATTAACCTTTGTGTTCGTAAAATGTATTTACAATGTGGAGCCACCCAGGTTCTTAATGCAGGTACGTCTGATGTTAATAAATAATAACTGTTCAAGTTTAGGTACTAAAGAAAATCGGGTATCATTTTCGAGTAAATCAAGAAAGTAAAATTCAATTCTGGGACAGAAATTGCAGCAATCTATACAGAAATACAATAGGTAAATAATAAAAATTAAATTAATTATTTCAGGTTTAGCAACTAATAAAATAAAATAAAAATCTTACTCTTTCACTTTCTGTAGTTATAAATAGTTTTTTTTAGACAGAATTGGATTAAACCACCCACCCCTATCATTCCACGATTGCGAATATCATTGTGATAATATTTTATTCCATTTGAATTTTTAGCACATTTTTAGTACACTCATATAAAACGACCTAAGTAGTTCGGCACTATTTTTTTAATAAACCTTTTATTTTTCCAATAGTTTATAAGTTATGTATCTTATTTCTTATACTATACGAATTCGAAACAAAAGTTTTTATGTCAATATATGTTTTTACTTCGGAACGACTTAAATTTGATACGACCATAAATTAATTTGGCATCCCCGATTTATACGAAAATGATACCAAACTTGGCCTAGTAGCTTAACTGAAGTAGATATCAAGAAAAAGATGAGAGTTGCCCAGCCCTACCCTCGCCCTACCCCCAAATCTATGTACATCAAAAATCTCGGTGGCGCAACTTCTTCCTTCCATCCTTCGTAATCCTAAGGACCAATCCTGCCAAACGAAATCTTTTGTTCACGAGACGCAATATTTCATTGGGTACAACGTCGACTATTTATATGCTTTAACTGGGTTGACAGATATTGTTAGTGTGTTTTACAATATTTGAATCCATTAATAAAGTATTCATTATTAACTTATTTTGTTACAAGTATCCAATGAGTGTGGACTCAGAAAAAAAGTTAAATATGAAAGTAATGCAACACTCTCAGTATCTCACAAGTATGTAAATGTGTAGGTACCTACATTACACTCGTCTAGTCGTATTTTAGGAACATCTCGATTCCCCCCATTTCGTTCGTTAATCGAAGACGGGACATATCGACTGTTATCTTCTTTCAGGTTGAGATATGTACCTACTTGTGGTTTTCAAAGGATTTTTTATGATTGTCAGTTAATAAATTTTAAAATATCTGTTGTGCAAAAGTGAAGTTCAATAGAAATAGCAAATAATGTAAACAAACCAATTTACCTTAATCTCTTCGTAATCTCGCACCTTTTGTGGACAACCATGATTTTATTAACAGTTTATATATTTACTTAAATATTATTTATATCAATTACTAGTTAATATATACGTTCATTATTAATATTTCAATGAAAACAATCATCATAATACTTTTACGTCAAATGCTAAGAAAGTATGTATGTCATATTTGTTGACATTATTTGCTATTGCTATTGAACTCCACGTTAGCATAGTAAATATTGTACCTATTTTAGGACGATGTCAAAAGGGCCTCTACGTGTGTTCGGCTCCGCGCACGCCCCCTACGATTGTCGTTTCATCAGATATATCGGAGCGGCCAAGGAGCTCAAAATTATCTGAACATGCACTTTATCGTAGTATAAGGAAAACCTTTTTGTTAAGTAGGTACATACTCGTACAATAATCGTTTATCTATATATGGCACTAATGGGGTGTTACTTTTGGCGGGCATTGTCATTACTTATTTAAACAACTTAATTTAGACAAACACCAAACAGGCAGCACGGCAACGCCCAATACTTGCTTGTTATGTTCACTATATCTTATTACGTACGCAGATGTGGGTACTCAATAGTCATTCATCATTCATACGAAGAATTCGCAATACAGGACGCAGAATATTAAAACTTGTCTCTTATGTCCCCGTTTTCTAAGAGCCAATGTTCAACATCGAAAATTGAAAATCGTTATCTGCCTCCCTATCGCTCTTGCATATTTGAACGACAGAGAGGCAGATAACGATTTTCGAGGTTAGCGGTAGGCTCTCTGATTGCGACTTATACTCACCACTCAAAACCGATCCGTATATGACCATTGTATGTAGGTATTCTATGAGTAGATATTCTATATCTACCTAGTTCATAGGGCCGGTACCGACGGACTGCAACTTATATGGGACCTGCACGCCGACGTTGCAGTTGGCGTGCAGTTCCCACGCAAATTGCAGTCGGGTTACAGTCCGTCTCCTCTGCATCGGCCCATAAGCGTACGGCTCGACAGATTGTAAGAGGCAGTAAGAGCCTGCAGAAATTCTAGGTATGCGTTGGGGGTTGTATAACTTCATGTTTCATGTTAGTAATATTTTTGTTATTAATATTTAAATAAATGAGATTTTACTCTAAGGAGCAAATGGAGGCCTCTCGCCGTCACCTTTCTTTCTCGCCGAGCTTTCTTTCGCCGCGGAATTCAATTGTTGCCAGAAAAGTGGGAGAAGATTGTAGCTTGTTTTGATTTTTAGTGGGTAACTACACTTTAAATCAAAGTGTGGCAATGTCAAATACAATGATGTTAGCCAAACCTGGGATAACTCGGGGCACTTATACTAAAGTGACGTAGCAAAATATTTTATCGACAATTAAATATATCGATGTTACTGCCAACATCTAAATGTTCTACAAAATAAATACATTTATACAAAATCGCTTTATCGCTGCTTCTTAAATTCTAAAAAGGTATTTTTTGGAAGAATTTATTTTATTTTTAAACCAGGTCAGTATTTCCACATTGGCACTAAATGTTTTATTCTGATCAATTTATATCGTTATTTACTATTTCTTAAACATTACTCCATCTTCATTTATTGCTAAAAATACATAAAAAGTGAAATTTACCTGAAGTCATTAAAAATACCATTAGGTACATAAACCATTTCGAGACAAACATTATTTATTTAGTAAAATATACCTAAAATCAGTTCTTTATCAAAACCATTTCAAGAATTTTCAATGAGCACATGTATTATTATATATCGACATATTTTTTTATCGATATCAAATCCCTAGAATGTGCCCCGAGTTATCACAGGTTTGATGATCGCGTACATTGAATATAAAATTTAATTGTGTGAAAGTTTAAATGTTATTAACAAAAGTGACATCGTTTGAGGAGTAATCGTGTGCGGGCCCCACCCGGTAGGCATATTATGTAGACTGGTACCATCCAAATGTCACCTTTAAGAGGGAAGTATAGCACGTGATCGTCCATACAAAAAGAGAAAATATTTAACCATTTCTAAATATTATCCATTCTCCATGATTGTTTAGTATGATTTAAAAGTATTAATATGTATGTTTATTAAGATAAAGAAAAATTAATGGTATATATGTACAATCACATAAAATTACTGCTTGTATTAAAATTAAAAATGAATCTAAATCAAAATATATATTGACATTGACACAATAAAAGACTAGGTTTACAACTTTTTCTTTTTTTTTAATTACAAACCAAAAACAAAATGTTTTTCGAAAAAGCGAAACCTATAAACCTAAATATATAATGCTGAAGCGATCGACATCAAAATCTAAGTATGTGTTGAGATTTAGTTAGTGGAAACCGTCTTCTCCCGAAATGGAATTTCATAGAAAAAGTACCGTTATTTCGTTAGAACCGCAAAGCTATTTTTCCCTCCCTTTCACGTTCATAATATGTAAACAACCGAATGTCACGTTAAATGAGGGATCATTTTCACTAGGTTAAAATAAGTACATAAACCCGAATATTTACTATAAAACATTGAAGTGGGCTTTATAAAGAAAAATATTGAAATAGATTTGAATAAGTATAACAGTCGTGCTAGTTGAAAATATTTCATTATTTCATTAAAAAATCTTACTTTTTTGGAGTTCCTTTTTATAATAAAAACCGGCCAAGAGCATAGAGTAATAAGTAGGCATAGGGTGCTCATTCCATACATCGATTTAATGTAATTAATGTAATTCAAGTATTTATAGATTTAAGCTTAATAAGTAGGTTTAGGTTATATTAAGAGTATAGTGGACGACCGCTTTACTATACAAACAAACGTAGTCCCCATTTTTCGATATTGATTTTTTTATCATTATAATAATTAGGAGCGCCAAACAAATTCCTTAAAAAAATTAAAAGCTTATAACTCTTATAATAATTGCAAAATCTAAAATAATCGACGACTCTTTCGTTCCAATACAAATCAAATTGCGTGAATATGTTTTATAACGTCAATATCCAGAGAGAAAAATGGGGACAACGTTCGTATGGCGAAGCGATCGACCTCTTTCGTCTTAAAATCTATTCATACGATTATTTACCATACCTCCCGTACAACTTGTTATTAATAAGTAAGGGCGGTCTTGCATGCAGACACTTTATTCATTTTTTTAATTTTTTTCAAATTTGGAAAGGGGGAGGGAATAATAACCTATTATTTCCGAAAATATTTAGGGTCTGTTTCACAAAGTCTGAGTAAAGTATTGGATAGTTAAATAACAAATAAATTAACTGCCTGATAAAACTTCCTGCAAAACTTAGCACTTTATCTACAGTTATTTAAATTTCGCAGTGGATTAGTACATACTGTAATGCTGTGTAATTTTTTTGTTAAAATAAAATAAAAATAAAATAAAATAAATTATTTGTCAGATAAGTGTGGCAAGTACCTTATTCAGGACTTTACTTGGAGATTGTGAAATACCAACTGTATCAAAACATAATTCGTTTTCATGAGCTAAGTATCCAAGGACTCCACATACCAAAATATATAATTCATCCCCACTTTACGTAATACTTAAAGTTTTTATTTTACCACTTTGTCAGCGTATTTGATTTACATATAGTACTAAATACACCTTTCTAGTACTAAGGGTCGGTGAGCTAAGCTGCAAATGGATATGTCGAAACTATAACCCTAAAAACGAAGTAAGTGCATTTCGAATAGTCCCATTTTGCTGTTGATATATCTTTGACGAGTTTGGCGGAGGGTTAAATCAGACGGTCACACGATACCATCTGAATTTACATTATTTTAGTGCTTGTATCTGGACTAAGTGGATACCATGTACTACATTAACTTCCCTTGTAGTCTTTCGATAAGTTTCGAGCCACGCGGCAATTGTGCAGTAGTACACGGTGTTTTTTTTTAACTCCGTTAACTTCGGGGTATGGCTAAGTATGTTTAAGGAAACTGGATGGCATAGTTAATGTTTTTTCTTCATATACTTAAAGTTGATGTAACACGGACATTATATTTAAATCCTTCAAATAATTGAAAAGAATGACATATCAGTGACATTTATAATATCAATCGTCCGAGATAATACTAGCGTTCAGTAGCAAATGTATAAACTCATACTAATGATCTGTACCCCTAGTGTAACTTTGATCGACATCATAACGTGACGAATGCGTTTGCGTTAAGTCTCATTTTGTATAGGATTTTGAGGTTCCAAAACGTCCCGCTTGGCGCGCTCTTTCGAAATCCAATACAAAATGAGACTAAACGCAAACGCGTACGTCACGTTTGGAAATCGAATTTATTTACACTAGGGGTACTGAGCTAAACACTAACGTGTAAATATGTAAGGCAGGTACATGTATATATACGTTCGCAGGGCCTTGTCAGATAAAAATAAATCTATGATTATCTAGTTAATTAGAATACCGGTTTCTTTGAGTATATTACTTAATTTAAGCTCAGGAAGATTTAACAGACTTAAAAAAAACGATTTATATTTATTTGTACAAACATCATCAAAAAATGCATCGAGATCCATTACTTAAAGAAAATATGAGCGCGTGATAGCAAACCCTAATGAAACGAATGTTTGGTGAGGCAGCTAATACGGGCAGAGTTCACCCGCGGGCGGTTATCACACCACCTCCTTATCCAGAACAGTCAGTGGCCTAGCCGCCTCCCAGATACATAAACGTCTCTTATTTATTAATTACGTTTTACAATTAACTTGCGGATACGAGAATTCTATTATTTAATAGTATTAAGACCCATTATGGAATCAATTTTCAAATACAGAAGTTCCATACTTTTAATAAGTCGTGTTTAGTCATTTTGATTCTAAGTACAAGTCTTTTATATTTTTTAATTTTTTTTATTTAAATAATGGGCTACGTTTTTTCTCGAAGGCAGTGGATGACGATAGTCGTTATTTCAATAGCAGACTTTTGTAATGCAATATGTGTAGCGCTGCAGGCGCCGTTCTACCCTCAAGAGGTCAGTATCTGCTTCACGTCAATAATTTTAGGAACCTGCATCTTCGGGCAGTTCCCTTCGGACTTTATGATTCACAGTGAAACGTCTTGTCAGTCAATTATAGACTAATTGAGTGTGATATACCTACTTGTGATAGTGACAAAATATTGTGAATGTGACTGAAATATTCAACCGCCTCACCTCATTTTGTGTTTTGTTTGTAATGTAGGATCAATCACTTTGGTTATGATGTGTACCTGTCTATACCCCAGGTTTTTACAACCCCCGACGTAAGAAGAGGGTTATTCATCCGTTTCTTTGCTCTTGAGGTTTTTTCATTTTTATTTTCATCGGTTATATGTTATGATTATAAAAATAACGGTAAAATTCATCCATTTTATTTATGTATTATTTGCTTAGTAAGCCCTTCACATTGAGTCACATTTCAAATAAATTTACTTGCACGACGCAACGCTAGGCGCATAATTTTCTAATCTAGAAAAAAATATATTTACACAGTATACTTATGTGAAGTGATTCCGTTTCTTTACTTGCGAGTGTAGATAGGCATACTCATGTTGAATCCGAGAATATTGGATTGTTGAATTCCTCGTATATTTGTTACAAAATGAAAAATGATTATCCTATTAATTTAAAGGAAAAAAGTCTAAATAATAAAAACATACTTGCAACAAAGTGTCCTAAACAACGGGATAGACATACAATATGATCAAGCCGCGTGTTTATTTTCCTTAGTAAGGTAAGAGAATAATCGGACAGAGAGACGGACATGACGAATCTATAAGGGTTCCGTTTTTTTGCCATTTGGCTACGGAACCCTAAAAACTGGTACAAGAGAAACACTTGTCGGGAATCCTCATGCTTTTTCTCTTGCCCCGAGCAAAATAAACGGCTTCTTTTTCCCCACATGACCTTATGTATTATATACATGTTTAACGACGGATAGCAACACACGTTTACATTTATTTTCTATAATGTTCCTTAATATTTAACTTATAATCATCCAAGTTAAATAAAAGTCAGTAAGTAAATAAACTAGAATGAATGATTGATAAAAAGTTCTACCGCTATTTGTGATGGTTCCTGACCAGTTATTGTGATTCGCTATGGTATGGTGGAAAGTTTGGCTGTCAGTATTTACCTCTCTAGTACTTTAACTAATTTGATCTTAAACAAAGCTGCATTAGCTAATAAACCACCACGCAGACTATAAAAGAGCCATAATCTACGAAACTGTACTTCTAACTCCTGAGCACGGAACAATCCATTCTACAACGCCTAGCCACAATAGCCATGACATACCATGCAGGCGCTATTAGATTGTTGTTGACTTGACATACTTAAGAGGAAATACCAGCTGAGCCCCTTCTCACATTTAAGAATTTTAGGTAAACATCTCCGTCGCGCAGATGGGGGCGGCTCTTAAAATTAGTGCGATAAGGACAACTGCACTGCTACGAAAAATCCTGCGTAAATATCACAGACATCAAGGTTTCGTTCTCGATATTTTTGCCAACCGTAACAAAATTTTGGGAATGGAATAATAAATAAATAATCTGCGTCTTACCGTTTTGATTTTTATGTTTATTGTTTCCGATTTTGTATACTAGGCGCTAGGCGTCTGTTTACGGTGCATTTATATGGCCCTTTTTAGCGCTTATTAAAGTAACCTTGTAAAAACAAGAATAGATATCAATAAAAGCAAAACGTACAGAGACAGGTACTGGTAATATTAACCTTATATAAAAAATACATATAGGGCCAAAATCTAGAGGAAAATGCCGAGAACGTTTCTTGGGAACCAGTGATATTTCCTTTTCCTCTTAAAATTGTACAATAAAAATTAATAAAAAACAAATATTTATGCGTTATCTCTTGGTTATAATGGTTACATACATAATTATAATGGTTCGACATTTAAATTTTCCTTGGGAATTTTAGCAATTAAAGTGTCAAAATATTGATTGATAATATCTAAGATGTAGCATCAACCCTATGGCGGATTCAACACTCAACAGCCTCCATTTACTAATGTACGTATCGAGTACACACGCCTCGCTACAATTTCATGAACACGGTTGTGTTGTGCAGGCCGAGAAGAAGCAATGCTCGGCAACGGAGTACGGGCTGGTGTTCGGCGTGTTCGAGCTGGTGGTGTTCCTAGTGAGCCCGCTGTACGGCTCGCACCTCAACCGCATCGGGCCCAAGCTGCTCTTCAATGGCGGCATCCTCACCACCGGCGCCTGCGCTATTCTATTCGGGTGAGCTCATTAAAGTCTCCATCTACAAAGTAACACCGGGCACGCGTCTTTACCCACATATTATAATCGTATATATTATAGCCCAGGGCACGCGTCTTTACCCACACTTTATAATTGTATATAATATAGCCCGGGGCACAAGATAATGTCAACAAACAAAACAAGTACTGACTACTAATTACTATCGAGCGACTCTTATTGAATAAGTAAATACATTGATAAAATAAATATTTTGATAATATATACATAAATATTACTAATTAACAGGAAGATCTTGTACATAAATAAACAGTTACTTATCTCGTGTTCGTTTGGAAACATCTATACTGATGTCCTCGGGGATATGTATGTTGAAATACAAGATCAACGAAAACGGGTCCCTGTGGGATGATCTCATGTGGCACTTTCAAAAACGTGATAGTTAATCTGTTAAGGTAAGGTGGGGTAAGACGAACATAGTTTATTTTTCTAGACAAACAGTATACCATGAGGATTCCATACAAGTGTTTGTCTTAACCCGGTGATAGTCTTACCCCACCTGACCTTGCCTAATACACGTAAATTGACCCGACTGATGGCGGTGGTTATGATACCGTCTCTATTACTTGCATGTTCCTCCGGAACGAAATCGGCGCCTTAGGCTTCAGTTGTACTGGGAAACAAAACAGCAAAAAAAAAAACAAACAGTAAGAGCAGCGTTGTTAACAGGATGCTGGACAAGGTAGAGGGCCACGGCGCGTTCATCACGCTGAGCTTCGTTATCCGCATGGTGGAAGCCATGGGCAACGCCGCCTTCCTCACGGCCTCGTTCGCCATCATCGCCAAGGAGTTTCCTAACAACGTCGCGATCATGTTTGTATGTCTGCTTATTTGCTTGTTCAACTTAACTGAGCTTATTTACTTATATATACCTACGAGTAGATGAATAAGATCTACTTGGTTGCCGGTTAACGCCGGTCACATTCTAAGTTGCGCTATTCCCAATATACAATGTAATTATTCGGAGACGTAATTAATGCATATCATTCTATTAAGTATACTAGACCAGTTACGGCAATGCGAATAGTAGTAGAGTTTGTGGATTAGTTCTTCGAGATATTGGTACGGTAGGCAGAAGCTTCGATATATTATTACACAGATTATAAGTTACCAACTAGTGCTATCGCTGTGTATACCTAATTTCGTAGTTTTGCTGTGTCTAGTTACACAATTATTACATTATATGTAGGGTACAGGTACACTTTTGGTACACAAGCTAAAACATCTACTTAACCAAAAAACTTTTTACTAGAACATAATATGTATATTAATGTACCTACCCTACCCATTCTACATAAAACCAAGTTATAAGTTATTTATTGGCTAGTTCAGTTAATCAGGTTTGACAAAGGTTAATATAATTTTCTGCTCTGCGTCTTACTTTGGGCCGTTTATAGCTGTGCGATGGACATTTCAGCGAGACAATTGATAGCATTGCTTATCTTATTGTCGAACCTCGTTAATTAATCACAGCTTGATACGAGTACATTGCCAGAACCGAATACGATAATAATGTGTATTGCGTATGATTTAATTACTCGTAGTTACAATGTGATTGCTACGAGTATGTGCGTTTGATAATTAAGTTGCTTCACGTGGCGCGCCCCTTGTTAGCTCTTCCATATCTATAACTACGAGTAATAATATAATATCCTTTTAAGAGGAAAGGGGACGGCCGCTTCTCCATACAAACGTAGTTACCATTTTCCTCTCTGGATATTCACATTATGAAACATATTTTTACACAATTTGATGTATATTAATTAACCATAGCTATGCCTCTACGTGTGACTTTTTTTCTATTTTTTGATTATTGTAAAAATTAGGAGCGAATAACATGTTCCATGCAAATTTTTAAATGCACATAACTCTTATAATAATAAAAAAATCGAAGAAAATCAAACGTGGGGGCATAGCTGTGGTTGATATGAAAAAAACTGTGTCAAAATATTTTCAATAATGGTAATGTCCAGAGAGGAAAATGAAGACTACGTTTGTATGAAAAGGCGATTTTGCTAGGGTCCTGCGCTTTTGTCTTAACGGGACTAGACAAAAATAATAGAGACACCAAAATAAGGTATGTTTGATGTACCTACCTACCTAACAAAATCATAACGTTACCTATCAATGAAAAGGCCATAGTTCACTTTATTATAATATTCTGGTTTAACTGACTTCAAAAAAGAAGGAAGATACGAGTACCAATCTCACCGTTGATTTGGATGTTTGTTACTTCAGGATTCCGTCATGTGTGAACCGATTTGAACAATTCTTTTTTTGTTCAAAAGTATGTATCTACCTAGTTCCAAATTGTCAAATTCAGTTCTGATGATGAGATCGATGGGGAATTGTGGACTCGCCTTACACCTTTCAGGCATTAGTGTCATTTTGTGAAGTGGGTACGGCTGGAGCTTATTTGAGTTTTGCCCTTGCAGGCGTCGTTAGAAACGTTCTTCGGGCTGGGGCTGATCGTGGGCCCGGCACTGGGCGGCGCGCTGTACGCGTTGGGCGGGTACACGCTGCCGTTCGCGGTGCTGGGCTCAGCGCTATTCTGCGCCGCCATCATGAGCTGCGTGGCGCTACCAAGGGGCAACGATGACGAGGACCTGCGCCCCGCCGGCCGTAAGTGTATCAACATATTTGCTATCCTTTTAACTTCCAATTCTCTTATACTTTTTTTTAAGAGGTCGGACAATTTTAACGATCTAGGGTCGTTTTCGGACAGGCTATCTGGTCGTGGCAATCTAGTAAGTTACTTGAGGATAATAAAAGTACTTGTATTGTTAATTGTACTGTATTTTGTTACCATTTTGATTATTGGTGCCGTTGTTGATGTACAGCGAGCATCTTCACGCTGCTGCGAGTCCCTGGCGTGTTGCTAGCTGCCGTGAGCATCATGTGCACCAGCATGAGCATCGGCTTCCTGCAGGCCACACTTGAGCCACACTTGCGTCAGGTACGTGTGCCCATATCCCTATAAGGCCGGCTGTAGACGTCCGGTGTTTTCACGACCGACTACGTCCAGTTTCGTATATGTCCAGAAAATTGTCCGGCGAAAACATGTCTACAACCGGCCTAAGGCCTTTGTCTCAAGTAGACGCTGTACACGTACAGAGCCTCGTGGAGTGGGAAGACAGCACATGTCGCTGTATGTAGCGAACGGCATACATAAGTACATAGGTATATCAACCATGACATGAGCTACTACAAGTAAGCTACATTATTTGATCATGTAATGTTTTCATCTATCCACTGGGTTAAGGAGCCATTTGAGAGTTTAGCTAAAGGCGAATTTAAAAACGTTATGGCTTTTGGACGGAACTTAATCAAAATGATGTGTGCGGTTAGGTAGTTTTGTACATACGTATTATATAGTATACTATGTATTTTATATTATAACTATATATGACTATTTACATATTTGTTTCATTTAATATCCCATTTATATAGTGTAGGTTATAGGACTTATAGGTTTACCTATCTTTTAGGAAATTAAATATTTTCTTTTATGCCGTTTAGCACTATTTTAATGTCTACCGTTCTCCAAGTCTTCCTCAATTGCTCAAAGGTTAACTGGAAGAGATCCCTGAAAGGGATAAGTTCGTCTTTGTACAAATGATGTGTGTTCTTTCCTGTTTTATGTTTCTTTTTATACAATAAAGTGTTTTACTGCTACTACTACTACTAGATTTTGTTTAATTTTATTTAAATACCAGATACAAAGTATAGGTATATTGTCTATGTGTATACTTTTAACAAAACATTTACCATGTAATATAATAATTAAATCCTATGTCGAATTTAGAACTCAGGCCGTCTTATTGTCCGGTTACACATCACAGTGCAAGGTCGTCACTTCAGGAGTCCCACAGGGATCTCATTTGGGGCCTCTCCTTTTTGTGTTATATATTAATGATATAACTACATTAGGCACTCTACGCAATGATGCTAATTTCTTTTAAATTAATAAATATGTTTCAGATTGTGATTTACTACAAGAGGATTTATCTAACTTAGGGAGATACTGTACTGATAATAATCTATTTCTGAACAATGAAAAGTATAACTTTTTCTAGGAAAAACAAAAATATTTATCATAATTACACTATTTCCGATAAAGTATTAAATAGGGTAACGCAAATTCGAGATCTAGGTGTAATAATGATTGAGAACGTAGTTGCTAAATCGTTCAAGCAATTAGGTTTTATCCTACGAGCCGGTAAACCATTTAAAAACTCTTTTAGTTATATAACTCTTTCTAACAGCTATGTAAGAAGTCGTCTTGAATTCGCGTATGCTGTTTGGAAACCATTTCATGTTGTCCATATTGACCGAATCGAAAGGCTTCAATAGAAGTTTGTAAAAACATTAGATTTTAGAACTGGACAAACTACGTTGATTACCCCTCCTCATTGCAATACCATAAAATTCAGTCTCTTAATGACCGCCGTGACTGCGTAGACTCGGTTTTACTTTATAAAATCTTAAACTCTAAATTGCAGATTCCCTCACTACTTTATAAAATAAATATTAAAGTCCTTCGTGCGCGTCAGCGTAAATGTCGCCAAAAGGAATTATTTGCTGTCCCATTTAGCAGAACTTATTAGGTATGCACGAAATATGTTTATAAGGCGTGCTTGTAGACTTTATAGTGAATACGTAAATCTTTCTAATATTGATGTTTTTCATTGTAATATAGTATTTTTAAAGAAAGCATTTGTTTGTGAAAAAAATAGTTAGGTATTTATTTTATATAATTAACTATAATACCTATATAAAATGCATACCTAGATAGTGAATAACACAATAGTGTATGGGTAAATATAATTACTACAATTATGTAGTAATTAACTCTGCAGGTATATATTTAAGCTTAGAATTTTTTGATAATATTTTATTAATGATACAAATACTAAACTCAGATGTTCTGTAGCAAAACATAGTCTTTAAAATCTAGCACTCTCATATTTAATTATAGAAACCGTAGGTCTAACTTTAAAATGCAATATTTAATTGTGACGCATATTGTAAATGACCGTTTGTTTCTTAATAAAAGAAGAAAATACATGTTTAACAAAAAAATAATTTTTGGTACAAGCTTTTATCGCTGACTGTACTTTTCTTTCCACGAGCAACTAATACTCATCGAGACAATTCTAAAAACCCCAAACACAATTGGGTTACGTTGATTTATCACAGAGTTCCTATGGCCACCTCCTGCCTCCATTATCAGATCATCTTAATGGTACCATAATATTGCATTGTCATCAGACTTACATGTGTATGCAAATTTTCAGATTCATCGGAAACCGTGATTTGGGTCAAATTTAATTTGCAAGATTTGATTACAGACCGACACACAGACAACGGGACAGGCCGGACAGGTGAAACTAAATAAAAGCTTGTAAAAAAGAAGTAATTAGTGACGCAGTGCATAGTGCCATCCAGTTCCACTGTCAGAACCGGGTTACCGTCATCTAGCATAATATTCGCATGACATGTATCACAGAAACACTTTGTCGAATGATAATGTGGCATAAAGGTATACTTGGCATTACTATTAATACGCATAGGTACTATGTATTTTTTTTTTGCAACATATTATTTAGCAGAATATTATTTTTGCCTACTTTCATTTAGCATAATTTTATGTGTACCATAATAATCCTATAGCATACTCCTATTATGACATAACTTTTTTTTCCATTAGCAAAAAATGTGGGTTAGGTTTGACTAGAACTGTGACCTCCTAAAGAAACGAACGGCTGCCAGAAAAGTAGGATAGGTCAGGTGAAAACTGTGACCTACAGCAACGAACGGCTCTCAGAAAAGTAAGTTAGGTTAGGTTACAACTGTGACAACCTAAACGAACGACTGCCAGAAAAGTAGGTTAGGAAAGAGGATAATATTATGATTACTACCTAAGTATGTAATATAAATATATAATAATAATAAAAATAGCAGGACAGCTTGTGGTGAGCTGTTACTCCCTGTAACGACGCCACGGACCCGAGTACTCCAGAGGGTCGGTCAGGGTCTCCGTCTCCGGTGAGTCTTCTTCGGTCGGAGTGGATCCCAAGGGGACCCGCAGGACTCTCAACTCTGGCTTGCCTTCATTGGCCGGCCAGAGTAGAGTCGTTACAGCTATATGCTCTAGGGGTGGATTTGAAACTTGCATAAGACGTGAGTTGCCACAGTGGCTGTTATCACTCAGCTACTGGGTAGAAAGCGACATACACTTCTTGTCACCCCTGAGCGGCTCACACCGGTGTTGCTCCTGATCGACTTTACGACAGCAGTTTCAGGAGCCCATCTAGTCAGCGGCAAGTCACCGCCTGCCTCGATAACTACTGAAATGTTGATATGGCAGGTGCCCGGACGTCTTTGCAATAACCCAGTGTCATAGTCCACCCAAACTTCAATCCATAGACACTTTTTCTACAATAGTCCCAATGCCTGCTGAGATCGGTTCATGGGTGCCTATTGTTGCGCCTCTGAATTTCAGCAGGCGTTCTACGTGACATTAAAGCTCTCCAAGGGGGCTCTACGAGTAGGATTTATATCCCCACGCAAGCCTATCAAAAGACCGGGATTCATAGGCCCGTGAAATCCAAGGAGATACAAAATAATTCAGGCAAAGGCCTCCTCTCATGCGTAAGAGGACTTGGGCGTTAGTCCCCACGCTGGCCCAATACAGGTTGTGGACTTCACATACACTTTTAAATTTCGTCGCGGATGTATATTTTATTATACAAAAAATACAATATTGTAAGTAAGCACTTTAATCTAATTTTTCGCCAAACTGTGAAGCAGTTTGTTGGCGGTGCGCTTTAAAATAATCTTAATACTAAGTAGGTACACTAAAAATCGAGTAAGAAGTTAAGTAGCATTATGAGCATAGGAACATACTTATAGTCAGGTCATATTTATGAAAAAATGTACAGCACTATAAAATACAGGCAATTGACCAATATTGAGACAGCTCGCCTTGTCTATTATAGTTATTTTCAGTGTAATGTCATATGGTATTCAGGTTTGGGGCAAATCAGCTGACATACAGACTATATTTGTCTAGCGCGTGAATCATTAAAGAAATAAATCTTATCTTATCTTATTAGTAAGAGAACTTTTCAAAGAAATTAATATTATAACTGTAGCTTCCCAATACCTCTAAGATAGTATTATTTATGTTGTTAAGACTCCACTAAGAATTATGATGTCCATAACGAATTAACGACCATAACTATAACACTAGAAATAAAAATAAGCTGTCCATCAGAAAGTTTATTTTTATTTCTATGATATGATTATAGTTATTTAGAAAATACAAAAGTCATTCGTTGGGCAATGCATTCACTTTTATAACTCGTTGAAATAAGGTCTACGTACGGCCACCCAACCAGTATGTATTTGTTCACGGATGTATGTAAAAAGCGGTGATGGCCTAGTGAATATCACGTCCGACTTTCAATCCGGAGGTCTCGGGTTCAAATCCTGCTCGTACCAATGAGTTTTAGGAACTTATGTACCTACGGAATATCTGTTGATATTTACCACTAGCCCTTCGGTGAAGAAAAACATCGTGAGGAATATAAATAAAACAACACTTAATATCATTATTACTTTTATTTGAAAACCAGAGGACCCAACCGATTTATTAACTGTTTTTATTTTTCATATTATTTCATATTAAAACTACACACTGCAATTCCATAATGTCACTAAATTCGATTATTATCGAATATTATCATCAACAGTACCTATGCCGAAATATGGTTAGAAAAATCTGCGAAGTGATTGTATCCGTAATAATAAAGGATACTCTGTGAAAGTTAATTTTGCCAATCGACATTTATTTCAAGTTACATTATGCAATACAAAAATATATTAATGAAAAACTTATAACAACGTTCTGAGACATATTAGTTAACCGTCAGAACCACTCAAAAATTGATCGTCTACGAGTATTTTGCCCATGATGTTTCCAGTTTAATTTCTCACCCATGATCCTGGGGCTGATGTTCGTGATCAACGGCGGTGTGTACGCGGTGTCGGCGCCGGCGTGGGGCTGGCTGTGCGATCGGCCCTCCATCAAGCCCAAGTACATCACGGTGCTGGGCTGCGCCTTCATCGCCGCCGCCTTCCTGCTCATCGGACCTGCACCCTTCATTTACGATCAGACGTAAATATACCCTTTTAAGACTATACTAACTGTTAAAGTATAAGAGACTATAAAAGCCGACTTTTTTCAATAAAACTATACCATAACGTCGCCTTTTAGACTATCACGTCAGTGCGATGTTTACCCCGCAACCGCGTATTTGGCTAAATCGAATTTTATATGAAATGCTTAATGCACCTTGGTTAAAGGACTGCTGAAAAATACCCAATCACGAAAAGCCTCTTTTGGGTATATGTTTATTAAGGGTTCTATTATATGAACCTGAATAATCGGAATATTTGTACTTACAGGTTGCTGTGGGTAACAGTGTTAGGCTTAGTACTACACGGATTAGGCATGGGGAGTCAACTGGTAGCATCCTTCGCAGACGCACTCGGTACTGCCATGTAAGTAATTTGGTAACGACACGGGATCCATTTTATAATACTACAAGTTATAGTTTTATAAGTCTAGAGCGGCAACACTTAGTCAGAAGCCCCCTCGTTACTGGCGGCGTAAGTCAAACACATGAATGTTGCCGTTTTAGGTACACCTAACAGTACAGTTCGTGTCTTCCACGATGACGCGCAGATTTGTCAAATCTTGCCTTTAATAATACGAGTCAAAGAACGCGTCTTCATGAATGACACGATCTATAAATTTGTAATTTTAGGAAATGGGACATTGGGACTCAAACATTACCATTAGCGTAGTTTATTACAATAGTATTTTGCACTACGTAAATTAATAATAAAAAAATATGCCTATGAGAATAATCTAGTAATAATAAGGAATACCTTTGCTTGTATTTCAGTGCCAGTGGGCTGCCAAATTCTATTGAGACGTATGGACTGGTTTCCGGAATGTGGACGTCCACCTTTGCGCTGGGAGCATTCATAGGTCCTACGGTGTCCGGTCTCCTGTTCGATTCCGTTGGCTTTAAAAGTTCTACGATGTTTGTTTTCATAATGAATCTGATAGTGGTGAGTTCGTGAATTGATTTACTTCTACTTAATAATCAATTAATTTGCGTTTCCGCCATAGTATAGTATTATTGTTAACATACTCGAAATGAGAAGTGTATGAACGAGTCAAGCACGATAATTTGCTTAATAAATTACATGGAATAGGTATACGCGGTGAACCTCACAACTAGTTCAAGTCAAGTCCTATTTGAAGAACAGAATCCAATTACTTGAACTTGAACTTTATGATAAACAAATAATACCTTTGAGAAAATATATTCTGAAACTAAATACATACATTAAGTACATGTTAAATTCCGCAGGGCAGTGTCCTCGGTTATATATTATTTTGACCTGTCAAAGATAATAAACTCCGTCATTAACAATGTTTTTTTTATATAATTGCTTAGTATTCTCAAGTCAAAATAATGAGGAAGTAAGTCTCAAGTGGTTAGATGACCATAATTTACTATTAAATCTAAAAAAGACTAACCTAATCCAGTGTAGACCCCATCAAAGATACTCAATAGAAATAAGTGTAATGCATATTTAAATAATACTTTCCAACAAATTAGTAATTGCATAGGTATAAAAATTTACGAAAGTATAGATTGGAAATTTCACATTGAAAAAAAAATACAAAACTTTTTTGATTTATTTTAGTATAAAAAAGCACAGATTTTAAAACAGCCGCTGCTACAATATTATGCATTTATCCAAACATGTCTCCAATATGGAACAATTTTGTGGGGCAATTACAAACGTCAGAAAATAATAAACGTTTTGGTAACAAAACCGATGTATGGAGTGAGCACTCTATGCTTACTTATTTCTCTAATGTAAGACCAGCCGGCCTAGCCAAGGTGACTATCACAATCCCTTCGACAACGAATCGCTTTGTGTCTCTCTATCATTCTTCTATATTAGTGCGACAGTGACATTTGCGTTTCGATCGCTACGGGGCGTAAGCGATTTGCACGTTGGATACGCGGCCTGGAGATCAACATGAGAGCAATAAGGATTCTCTTCTAGTACGAAATACTTACCTAAGGGACTGCCGGACTGCAGGTGCAGATTAAATTCTCACTAAAATTTTAACGGCCTAGTTATTAGTTATTGATAAAGATTCTATGTCACACTTAATATCTATTTCATAACTACCTATATTTCATACCCTTGACACTTGACTCGGTCCCCATAAATACATTGCCATCTTTAAGGCTTTGTAGCAAAAGAGTTAACTTAATAAACGGGTGTCATCGATTCTTTACGAGATTTATTCACGAGAACTGACGCCGACTCTTCAACTTGTATGATTTAAAAGCAACTGATAAATAAAAGGTGATACGCTGGAATTTGAAGATCGAACTGTTTTCCTGGGATTCACTTTAGACTCAAAACTGCAATTGCATGCACATATAGCCATTCTAGCCGACAAACTTAGTTCAGCAGCCTATGCAGTGAGGAGAATCAGACAGCTAACAAACGTAGAGACGGCCAGGCTAGTATACAACTTTAGTTACTTCCATAGTGTTATGTCGTATGGAATTCTGGTGTGGGGAAAAGCGGCAGACATTCAGACAATATTTGTACTGCAAAAGCGAGCTGTACGTTCCATCTATGGACTGGGCGCTCGAGTGTCCCTAAGAGAGAAATTTAAAGATGCAAGCATTCTTACCGTTGCATCTCAATACATACTTGAGAATATTATATAAGTTCGGAAAAACATCAACGAATTCAAGCTTAATAGTGATATCCATTACTTTAACACTAGAAAGAAACATAAACTTGCTGTGCCCGCCCACCGCCTCCGCAGGGTTAGTACGTCTTTCGTCGGGAACTGTACACGTTTTTATAACAAAGTTCCCACTGATATAGTGAATTTGTCTCTTAACAAATTTAAGTCACAGGTTAAGAGCTGTTTGTTAAGTAAGGCGTACAATAAATGATAAGGATGCCTTTAAGCCAGTAGCTTGATCTTGATAGTATGATAAAAATGACAGTAATAGTGTTATCGTTTTTTTTTTCTGTGAAATAACCATACTAGTGTCCAGTAGAACTGACACAAGCGACCATCATGTTCTCGCTTGATTGTATTGTTTTAGTTAATTTTGGTTTTGGACACTTAGAGACCTTATACACCGCTAAGATTTTATTTTATTTCAAAATTTAATTTTATTTTAAATTTCATTATAATTTAAATTTCATTTTATTTTAATACCTATTTTAATGATTCGGACACTTAGAGACCTGTACATCTCTAAGTCAATTTAAACTTAAGTTTGTAATTTAGTTTTATAGGTAGGCATACTCCTTACAAATATTATGTAATTGCGTTTATGTGGCGCTATGCCGTCTTTAATGTAACATACAAGCACAAATGTTGTATCTCACAATTCTTTTATTATATTTATATTAATACAACCCGGCAGCTTGAACATGTCATGCTCGCTTAAAAGTATTTCCTTACGGTGGCGTCGTTGATCGGGTCGCCACTTTCCCGAATGAAGGTTGACAGAGGCGATAGCTGAGATATGCGGCATACTCGTGAACGGGTGCTGTTTGTGGAGACCGGTCTGTTTAAGCTTACACGGGCTACATGTTATGTTATAAGTATGTAATTTTAATTTTGAGTGACAATAACGTGAGATACTTAATTCGGTTCTTGTCTGATTAATTTTTTTGTCTTTTAATTATTTATATAAGAATTCAAGCCTTGGAGACCCTCTACATCTCTAAGGATAATTTAATTTTTTTTTATCTCTGACACTTAGAGACTTATACATCTCTAAAGAATTTTAGTATTTGTTGGTTTAATTTTTTATCATAGTTTTTTATGTGTAATTTGACATTTAGAGACAGTATACATCTCTAATAAAGTATATATTATTTCAGCGATTCCATATTTGTAATTGTTTTTTGTAATTTTGATCGTTTGTAAAAATGGACATGTAAAATTGCCCCTGTGGCCTATTTGCTGAATAAATGTTTGATATTTGATTTAAAAATGCATTGGTATAGCGAGCTATTAAATGGGATGGACACATTATGAATGGCATTCATTCATAAAGTGGCCATGGATACAGCCCTGTAGCTGGGTGTACTGTTTACTCGTACTTACCAAGTTTCACGTCAATCCAACCAGTGGTTAAAAATAGACTTGCAAGTCTTAAATAGGTAACGTATGTATTTCATACATTAACTATGAAAGCTTGTAAACAATGACTTTGGTCGCTTGCAGATGTTAATGGTTGTGGTGTTCCTGTGGACGTCGGACCGGGCGTCGAAGCTGGACGTATCGGTGTCGGCCGGCGACCTGCTGCAGATCGACGGCACGCTCGACGGCAGCGTGCTCATCGGTGACGAGTACCCGCCCGCCACTCAGCGCGCCAAGAGGTTACACTTCACTTTTATCCTGGAGACAACTTATGGGACAAGGTTGCGTAGGAAGACTGGGCCATATTGTATCAAAATTCAGCTTCACGGTGGCGCATCATCCTTAGAACTTTCATCATACAAATTATATGAAAATCGGAAACGAAATATTTAGACCGAATTGCGTTGGTACAAAATTAAATAACCAATGGCCCACCTGTACGATTTTGTGAGGAAGACCACATATACACACAGGAGTTCATAGGTACAAGTTTCTTGTTTATTTGTGTTTTAAGTAATACTTAGTCACACTACTATATATAAATTATTAACTGAAATAGATGTTGAAAGTTGTTCTATTGATAAATTCTCGGGCCGCTTCAGGCTCTTCCATGGATCGCCAAATAAGAAACATTGTTCAATAATGATTGGTAATTGCAGCCATCGGCGAGGCATCAGCGTGGAGCAGTCTCGCCCGCCAGCCATGAACAGCCTGATCGCGTGCTCGAGCTACAAGAACCGCCGCTCGCCCTGGAGCCAGCGCACGCTGCGCTACCGCCCCTCCTACGGCAGCCTGGACGCGCGCTTCCGTGGCGCCATGTCTGTCGTCTGACAAGTCCTGAGGGTCTAGCCAAGTGACAGTCGTTTATATTAAACGCCCATCGAAATTTAAATAATGTATGTAAAATAATGCGGTGTTTTTTTCCGCATCTGTGTCACACCGATGCATTTGCCTTTTCATTTGCGTTTGTCGATAAACTATTGTCATCTTGGCTACGGCATCTGATCAAACGACTGACCTCAAATCATGATACCGGAGTCTGTTTTTGACAGCAAAGCTTAAGTCTTGCTTAAACTTATCGAGTCAGATAATATAACTAAGTATTGTAGGATTTGTAGGTATTATCTGAAACGATATAATATGTATTATCGACATACAACCCACAGTGCCTTTAAAATTATCCGATCTTATATCGAACATCGCAGACATTTACGGTTGTACCCTACTTTATTTATACGGGTTGATTTTGTTATGTGTGACCATATTCTGGGGGGTGAATATGTAAATCATACTGAACAACTTTTACTGTGGAGTCAACCCCGAAATCGCGAAAAAAAATCTGTCATCATTCACATACTGTTCACCGACTTTTTTTGCGTTTTCGGGGTTGGGTCCATAGTAAAAGATTTTCTGTATGATATTCACCCCTAATAAGAGTTTGGTCAGCTACAACCGCCACAAAATCACTCTGGATACTGGATACATACTGCTCATAGGTCATACTGAATACTATATATCTACTATCGGACCCGGAATTGACTTTGGGGTCGATCTTAAAGTAAAGGTCGTGTCATAGACCTATATATTCACCCCGAAAAGTATGGATAATGGCAAATAAACATGCTGCATAGTCCGATACCGAGACTGATCTTAGAGCCTACCCCAAAAACCGAAATTCGCAAATTGCGGGGTACATTCTCTTTTACTCCAATGAAGGAATAATAAGAGTGACAGAGAAAGATGCCCGCAATTTAGATTTTCGCGGTTAAAGGCCTGATATAGGCTGCATAATATTGAAGCTCCGGACGAACTACGTTTTGTACGGCGAGCAGAGCTCTTCTTATGTTCTTCAATGTAATGTTAAGTTATAAGTACCTATACCCCTGAGTTGAAATTTAGGCCAACCGCCTTTAAGACACGCTTTATATTTTATTGATTTTGATGCTAACTATTTCTTTTCTTCGATAAATAACTAGTTTAACACAGAAATATTCTAAAATAAAAATAATGAAATGAAATTATAAACGTTATTTCAGGCATATAAAATTGACGCTGCCTGTAATTCTTATAGAGGCAAGAGCCGAGAACGATAGCCTTTTACCATGAAAACGGATGAAAATTAATCGGCGGCATATGAAAATTTTTATTCCATGGAAAATCAGCAAAAACGCCCAGTTTTTCTTGGAAAACGTGTTGGTAGCTCACTTCAATGAACTGGCGAATATGTGCCTACTTCGATGTTAAAACTGTAAGCCACCATTTTGAAAATTGTACTTTTACTGTTTTGATAAGAAAAAATCTAATTTATAAGTTTTGTTTTTTCCCTCGCAAGTGTGTTGAAAAACGTCGTATGAAACGCGTGTGCATTGGTCATTACACACATCGGCTTTCTTATTGCGCGCTCGCTTACAGCTCGCGCGCACTATATCGCCTCGTGTTTGATAACTAACTTAGCACACTTGTATCATAATGTACTATTACGAGATGACTTAATCTATAAATTACTTTTGGTGTGATAAAACCTCTTTGAATTAACATTTGAAACCTAATAGTTGGTTTAAAAAAAATGTATTATTCGACCAAATTAAGAAGACTCCGCTTCCATGCGTATTATTAGCAATCAGTTACCATCTTAACTCAGTCGGATAATATAATGAAAAAGCACGAGTGTTATAATATAATGCAAAAGCACGCGTGTTTAATATCTAAGATTATGAGCCAAAAATCAGTGGAATAAAAAACGTTTTGAGCAAGTGTGTTGAAACTAATGTTGTGACAAGTCACCTGGTATTCTTAAGCCCCCTCCAAACTATGTGGTATGTTATGTGCGAGAATCACGGCCCGACTTCGTGGACAGAACATATCGCGACTTTCATTTATGACTCCAGGCTCGTACAACTTCTCAGCGATTTCGCAAATTGGCTCGTGACAAGATGGCGGAAAAGCATCAGCTGATCGAGTTTAACAGTGAGTTATCTACGGCATCATATATGTCGTACCTATTTTTCAATTTTTTTGTAAAAAAAACCGGTATAAAACTAACTGGAGTCAGACCAAGATAAGTTGACAGACGATTTTGACAGCCCAGACACTGCAAGTGTTGTTTTAAATATCAAACTTCTATGAAATTATAACGTTTACTTAGCACTTGCACAGATTGGGCTATCAAAGTCGTTGCCAACTTAGCTTGGTATGATTCTAGGCGCGTGACTAATCTGCAAAATCGACGCCACACTGACGTAAGCGGCTTCGCGCCGTGATTCGCGCATGAGCGTGGAGGGTCCTTTTTGATACTGTATTTCACCTAAATCGCCAATTACATCCACCCTTCCCGTTTTCAGGCCCGAGACCAGTCCCGATTTCGGGCCTGATAATCGTTTTCCGTTTCATGGAATATCAGCACATCGTTAACAGTATTAGGAATATAAGTTACCAAAAATGTACAATTTATTATATTTTTTCATATGAATTTTTTTATGTTTCAACTATTGTAAACGATGTCCTGATATTTGGTGAAACGGAAAAATACCCTTTCTCGGACCTGATATCAGGCCTGATAAAGTGTGGATGTAATTGGCGTTTTAGTACGATTCCATTTCATTTCTGAAATTTAATCTAGGGGCCTACCGCAAAAACCGAAGTTCGCAAATTGCTGGGATTTTTCCTCTTTTACTCTCACTAAGATGTAATAAGAGTGACAGAGAAAAATGCCCGCAATTTGCGCACTTTGATTTTCGCGGTTATAGCCCAAGCACTATACCTCAATACTTAAATATGAAATGAAATGCCCTAAGGCAGTTCGGATACGTACTTACATGCCTATTATTTCATACCTCCGAATAAATATGAAATTTATTTCGGTTTGTTGTATGGTTGTAATTATTTATAAATAAATATTGAAGCATAAAACGCATATTTTCATTTTGTATTCATTTTATACATATTTATCTTAAATACGCTGTTGGTACTGTTGGCAGTTATTAAGAAGTCGCACATTGTTAAAAGTTAAATTATGCAATGATTGAAAATAAAGGAAGACAACAAGATCGAAACATTTATCTTTAAACACCATAAGTTTAACCAATCTTTGTGATCATTCTGATGGATATGTGCATAATTGACGACCAGTGCCGGATTAACCATTAAGCAAAATAAGCACTTGCTTAGGGCACCACGTCTAGGGGGGCACCAAAATCGTTGGCATAAAAAAACGCGTGGTTTATACATGAACTTTTGTGCGTCGTGTACAGGGCACGTAAGCGCGTCTCCAACGCAGGCCTTTGCCCCTACGAGGAGGCCCATTCCATCAGGCTTGCAATATATGCTGATTTTTGCTTGATATTTTTTCATACTTTACCCATTGGTTAGTGGCTGATTTTTGATCTCCAGCATTGTGCAAGTCTGTCAGCCTTTGGGCCAAAGGGCCTTACACCCAACGTAGAGCTCAGTTTTAGAAAGCTATTTGTCTCCAACCTTACGTGGAGCTTGTTCTTCGGCCTTCTCGGGGTGTCGAATTTAAAAGTAGATCTGCACTTTTGCCTTATTTTATAACTATGTCGTGTCCTAATTTCGCTCTCTTACACATCGGCCTTCGGTTTCGCACCGAAGTCTTAACAGGTTTTCAAAGATCGGAATTTGTCACTCATGCTGCCCGAGCTCTTGCACACCAGATTGGTTTGCGACGTATTGCACACGGCCAAGCTGCAGAGCCGCGATCGTGCGAACTTATTGTCAAAGTATTATGATAAAAAAACTGATGACGGAATCAAAGGCTAAAGTGCAGGTTCGGGGCCCCACGAAGGTCGAAAACCAAAAGCATACGGTTTTTTTTTAATCAAAGGTTTCCTTTAGCAAAATTAATCTTTGTTTTCTTAAGATGTAATTAAGAAGTGATGCCACCCAGATTTTTGATTCAGGTTTATTTCAGCTTCGGCGAAGTCGGTAAGTCGGAGGTCAATAACTGTTTAAGTTTAGGTTCTAAGTTACGTTTGGTATCATTTTCGACAAAATCTAAAATGTAGATCATACCAAATTTCATTCAAAGGTGCAGCGGTTATTGATTCCCCACATAAACTTCCACCCTCCTTTACACATCCTTAGCGATGATTTTTTAGATGAAAACTATCCTGTGTCCTTTCTCGGGACTAAACTAATTATCTCTTTACCGAATTTCAACTAAATTGGTTCAGCGGTTGAAGCGTGAAGGAGTATTTAAAAAAAAAGAATATTTTACATGTTTCCACTTCGGAATGGTGTCAATGTGATACCATACTCGTAAATGAGTTCGGCATTCCCGATTTATACGAAAACGATACCAAACATAGCCTACTAGCTTAACTGATGTAGATATCAAGATAAAGTTGAGAGCCCACCCCCCTCCTCTAAAAATGTACACTACAAAACTTGGTGGCTCCACTTCTTAACTATATAAATCAACCCTTGGGTCCTAACTCCTAGGGGCCAATCCTGCCAAAGGAGCTCTTCGGTTCGAAACGCCTATTTCATCGGCTGCAACTAACTCTAATCAAGTGCCCTTTTGAGCGAGGCCAAATGCCGAGCAGCAGGAGAGCCATGGTCACATTGGTTCGATTTCGTTAGGTCTTATTCATACTCGGCTTTTTACTTTATGCAAAAGTTGGCCTTAAGCCGCACATAAACTTGGCCATCTGTCCAAATCCAGGCTTTCATCTCTCGCGGCTGGGCATTATGCCTTGTTTACAATTCGCCATTGGTTTTTTTTTATAGCGCGCCGCCATCAGACTCTCCGGGCGTCTAACCTTATGAGGACCTCAGCCTTCGGCCTCTTTCACACAATTTGTCAATTCCAAGTTCTGCTTTCTTGCAGCGTGGCCTTTGGCCTCATACGTAAAAGCGCCGATCGGACCGCGCTTTCAGCCTTATGAAGAGCTCAGCTTTCGACTTACTTTTTAAAACACTTGGCCATAGATTCTTGCCAGAGCTTGGCCCTGCTGAAGCTCGACCTTTGGCCTCACATGAATGCGCTTCTCAGAAAAGCTCTCTTTTCAACCTTGTGTGGAGCTCGGCCTTAGTCCTCGCTTACACTGGGTATTTTTTTCAGTCAGTTACAAAACCCAGCTCTCTCTCACTCAACTCCGCCTTTAGGTCTTGCTCGAAAGCGCCAAGTGGGCACTCCGGATCTTCAACCTTATGAAGAGCATGGCCGTTGGATTCGTTTTTTGACTAATGCCACCATTGGTTCAATTCCAAGCACTGCTATCCTGCAGTTCGGCCTTCGGCCTCGCACGACAGTCCGCCACGGTAGAAACAACTGAGGGTCCACCGCGAACCACGTTCGACGTGTTGTCTCCCTGTCGCACGTACGAATTTACAATTGCCTCTGGGCCTCAGTCCTTATGTAACTTTCGGGTTACTTTTGGTCATGTTACTTCTAGGGTTTATTTGTCAAGTGAACCAAAGCAGGTTTTAATTACATAGTTAGCCGGAAAGGCAAGTACACAATCATATATATAGGTAGTTTCAGTCATTTAGTTTACACATGCTTTGATAAAGATGACATTAGGATGGCGACTGCACCAGCATTACAGTTGCAACGTTACTGCTGCAGCACTGTCAATTTCCTTGATAAAATAAGTAATGGATTGAATATATAAATTGCATCAGTAATGCGACCATGAACGTCACTTAGTTTACCAAAAAAAAATCAATGTTGTCAATGTAATCTGGATGAGCCTAGGCAGAGGGGGCACCAAGATCTAGAAATGCTTATTAGGGCATCAAAATTTCTTAATCCGGCACTGTTGACGACTCTATTTCACTGACTATAGAAAAAGACTGGAAAGAGACTACGTAGACCGTAGCGTGGGGTTTGGTCCCTTTCTAATCTAATTCTGTCATTACAAAGAGTGGCAATTGCACCGAATCAAATAGAACAAAGTGAGGTAGTGTGTGTCATACTTTCATAGAAATTTGACATTATACGGACTCGTGCAGAATAATTCATAACAGCGGTAGCCCCCGCCAACATCGAAGAATGGAAAAAAATGTGTTTGTCAACTCCGACGTGCGACTGGATTTTACTCTTTACAAACTGGAGAGAGGAGAGGACAGCTGTTACACACACTTTTTAGGGTTCTGTACCAAAAAGGTACAAAAGGAACGACTCTGTCTGTCCGTCCGGCCGTCTGTCGCATTGCTAATTATATCTCGAGAACTGTGCTTATCTAAGCTATAGATTTAAAATTTGGAGCCAGGATGGAAAATGCCCAAAATGAAGAGCGGGCAAATTTTTAATGAGGATAAAATGAATGAAAATGTGAAAAAACCCATCCCACTAAGATAAGGAGGGGTTATCTCCGAATTGTACCAAAGAAAAATCATGAAATTTTGACATAACATTAACATTATCATGAATATTACAGGAATCTTGATGTTTTATTTAATTATCAAAAAATATTTGCAATTTAATTTAAGTAACTCCCTTTCCAAGTGTTTATTATACTTAACGTCTATGAAATTACACTATAAACATCTTCATTCAAATAAAAAAAATTATGAATGATAAAGTTTAATCCTTGAAAAACTATACATACATACATACATACTAATATACATGCAGGTCGCGCAAACTAGTTAGCGAATTTGCCGATAGATGGGGCTGTCCATAATTATGTTTAGTTTACTTCTGATCAAAAGTCTTTCGTGTATATAGTAACATGAGATAATTGTATGTTTGTACGGCACCCTCGGTCCGGGAGCTCACGTCGTCGCTCGTCGGCGGGTACTGGTGCAGATTTTGATCAGGCCACCCCGTCCATAACTGATCGTCCCGGGGTGACGAAGCAGGCCTGACACCTTGTTACCGCTTCTTCCCCTCGCTATAATTTCGAGCCCAACCACGTTCTGCTCGTAGCTTTACTGGCTCAGTGACAGGCCGATAAGGGTCATAATGTAACGCTCGAGACATTTGCTCTCAACAATGCGCCGGGTAGAGACACGGCGTGTCGCGCCAGACTGCAGCCTCAATGTCGTTGATTCCGGGCCGTGCAGCTCCTCGCATAAACCACTGTTGCTGCCACCGCCGCCCGAGGTACATACTTCCCGGCGCTGTGGCCGCAGCACTTACTTCGGTCAGCAGCCGCAGCCAGTGCAGCCGCCTTCTTAGTTCTTACATTCAATATTCTTTTGCCACAGCTTTGAAGCAATGTTGATTGGGTCTCTTTTTTGATAGGCATCTTGACGCAGTAGGTAGTTATTACACAAAGCTGGACAGATTACGCCCGGAAACTATTATTTTTCTATCCCATATCAACGCCAATGGAGACTGAAACGCCGGTTAACAGCCCACCTCTCGCCGGCCGGCGGGGATGGTGCACGACGAGGATTCAAGCGCCAGATGGATGTGCTGGTGATGGCAGTTTGAGGCTTCTACTTCCTCAACGGTAGAGATTGAACCGAACTAATCTGAGAGTTTATCATTACAGTAAGTAGAGTAAGGCTGTTATCATTACAGCCAGATTTGACCCTCACAGTTCAAACTAAGAACTTCGAAACTGGGGAAAAGCTGCTGACGCAAGATTTACAAACTCTTAGCGAGTATTATACCATATGGAGACTGCCCAAACCCCACAAAAACGGAAGTAGCTGCCTTCTACCAAACAACCTAGCAGCGTGCGTAGACAAGAAACCAATCGTTCGTAGCGCTGCGTTGTTATCTCTCTCTATCACTCGTCCATATTAGTGCGGCAGAGACAGTTGCGTTTCGTTCGCCACGGAGCGTTAAGGAATGACATATTAGGGTTCCGTAGCCAAATGGCAAAAAACGGAACCCTTATAGATTCATCATGTCCGTCTGTCTGTCCGATTATGTCACAGCCACTTTTTTCCGAAACTATAAGAGCTATACTGTTCAAACTTGGTAAGTAGATGTATTCTATGAACCGCATTAAAATTTTTACACAAAAATAGAAATAAGACAATAAATTTTGGGGGTTCCCCATACTTAGAACTGAAACTCAAAAAATCTTTTTTCATCAAACCCATACGTGTGGGGATAGATACCCCATACGTATGGGTCTGATGAAAAAATATTTTAAAAATGATAGGTCTTTAAAAATGATATTGTGGTTTCTAATATCATTTTTTTCTAAACTGAATAGTTTGCGCGAGAGACACTTCCAAAGTGGTAAAACGTGTCCGTCCCCGTCCCCCCCGGTAACTTCTAAAATAACAGAATGAAAAATCTAAAAAAAATATATGATATACATTGCCATGCAAACTTCCACCGAAAATTGGTTTGAACGAGATCTAGTAAGTAGTTTTTTTAATATGTCATAAAATTAAAAAAAAAAATGTTTTCATCAAACCCATACGTGTGGGGTATCTATGGATAGGTCTTCAAAAATGATATTTAGGTTCCTAATATCATTTTTTTCTAAACTGAATAGTTTGCGCAAGAGACACTTCCAAAGTGAAAAAATGTGTCCCCCCCCCCCCCCTGTAACTTCTAAAATAACAGAATGAAAAATCTAAAAAAAATATATGATATACATTACCATGCAAACTTCCACCGAAAATTGGTTTGAACGAGATCTAGTAATTTTTTTTTAATACGTCATAAATGGTACGGAACCCTTCATGGGCGAGTCCGACTCGCACATGGCCGCTTTTTTATTACTTTGCCCAACAGGTGAGAGGCAGTATGTATACTGCCCGGGCAATTTAATTATTTGCATATTTTTTATCAAATTGCCATCTCAATGTGGACATTTTCCATAATGCCCGGGCATTATGAAAAATGCCCAATTTATCACTTGGTCCATAACATATATACAGGCTGTTTATTTAGTCACCTGCAATAATTTACGGGCCGAATATATGTGTCATTCTTGAGCTGCCTTGAGATGAGCAACTTTACTATAGGACCAACACCGAAATTGCGAAAAAGATTGACCTTTTTATACATTTTGGCAGACTGACCTTGACATTTTCTATGGGAGAGATTTTTTTCGCGATTTCTGTGTTGGTCCCATAGAAAAAGATGCTCAGTGTGATTTACATATGCAACCCGTAACTGCAGGTGACTAAATAAACACCCTGTATGAAAATCGATTCTGAAGGAGTAGACTCCAATAAACACCAAAAATGCTATCAGCCTCTCTGTCACTCGAATATGCAAGAGCAATAGAGGGTAGGGTAGGTCCTCAGATGTCACTCTACGGAGATGCTGTCCGGCGCAATTTTGTGAGTTATAATCTAAGATAGACTTCAAAGATTAAAAAGGGACATTTGGACACCAAAGATATGATAAGATACGTTTGAGCATAATGAGCAACGGTGGCCAATCTAATGAATAGACATTTTTTTAAGCGCGATCACTCCTCTTTTCAGCCTAAATTACAGCGAGAATATTGAACAACATGTTGTTCGCCGAAATAATGAAGTTGGCCGGTCGAAGTATTTCAGAGGATATATCAGCTGAACCCCGTCTCAGATTTGAGAATTCTTTTTTGGAATATTTAGCCCATTAGGCTAAATCTCATAGAACAAAATTAGAGACAGGGGCAAGCTAGGATGGAGCCATCTATGCAAACCTTTGAGAGTTACCAACTCCATTCTTGGGCAAAATTTAACCACGAGTTATCAAGTTAGACTTATCCCGTAACGCCATCTGTTGCAAAAGTAAATAAATAATATTTTTACTTTCATACGATCGATATCATGCGTGCACTGACTCGTAGTTTTCTGTGCCGATTGGTATTAAACCTACAAGTGTACTTCTTAATGCAAAATTCAGATGGCGCTCTTATAAAATTCGCTGTGTCGCGCGTTTGCTCGATGATATGTGCTATGGCTACTAGATATAGATATACAAGTCTAATTTTGCCTTAGATGTTTACAAACAATTTACATGAAAAAAAGAGTCAAATAATTACGAGTGTTTTAACCTCCATACGACGCCTCTCACGCCTTGTGTCCAATCAATGTTGTAGATAGCGCAATTTTATTTTAGCGCATTTAGCTTTTTGCGTAAGCAAAACTGTCTTTTTCTGACAGAATGCTACGTAAGGCCTAAAACTACAATGAAAGCATAATAAAGGGATTTTTATTAAACTATTCAAGTATTTCGACATTTGACATTAATTTTAACCCTCTTAAAGCCTTCACTAGATGGCGCTGGAGGGAGGTTAGTCTTGATCAATTTATGTACTTCGGTCTGATAAATTTAAGCATTTAGAAGCAGAAACAAGGTGTTTATTTATGTCCTAATTAGGGAATGCAATAACCGGGCGTTTTTCATTACCGGTAATTTACCGACGCGAGGTCCCACTAACCGGTTAACCGGTAAATTACCGGTTATACGTTTATGAAATAAAAAACATTGATTTTGCATTATTATTGATTGTGTCCTTATTTTCGTCAGTAACCTTTAAAAGTAATCAACAGCACGTTATAGAAACATCGACAAAACAAAATAATGAAAATAAACTATAAACATTAAACAAGATATATTTACTTATCATATTAAATAAAAAATCAAACACGTATCATTTCAAAGCGAAATGAACTTGTACATTAAATAAGCAACATTAAACTTTTTTAATTCTTTAAAAATCGCAGTAATCAAAGGGTAACAAAAAAGTGACAGTCGTCATTTAAATGTCATACACGTTTGCATTTACACATCTATCAATATAATATTGTTATTAAAGTAACTAAAACCGTAATCAACATTCATTAAAATCTAGTAAATATAAGAAAAAAAATTTAACTGCAAGATTAGTTTCATATCATTTTAACACTAGTTACTTTAAAATTGCACTTTAAGAGGCCGTTATCGATATTAGTCGCAAAAAGGTCAAATTGATAGATTAAGCGCATGAAATTGTACACCTTTTGTTAACTATTAAAAATAACAAGTACTGGTTTCTATTAGCACGTCTTGTTATCTTTCATTATAATGTATATATTTTTTTTAAACAGACTCACTTAATTAGTAATGATTTTTTTTCTGATGGACGTTTAGGTAAACGCGCGAACAGCAGTGATTTTGTCGATCTTATTTGTAAATTTAGTTAAGTTTGGACTGCTAAAAATGGTAATTTTGTATTACACATATCCTGTACTTCAACTTTAATAAACTACATTTTTGTTACTATAAATTTGAAGTAGTGTAAATGAAAGTTAGACGAAATCAATTTTCTCCAGAAATTACTTTAAAACAAGTGACAATTTCTCTGAAAATTGACTTAATTTCAACGTAATTTTGATACTTAAACAATCTACAACATTTGCTGAAACTGTTCTTATACATCATTTTGTATAATTTACTACCATAATTTATATGAATTTTTTAAAACTACCCCTTCTAGTCACCTATTACCGGGGACGCACGCTTGCGACCTCATTATTAAAAGGCAAGATGAAAAAACGTGCTAATAGAAACCAATACTTGTTATTTAGATATTACGTAACAAAAGGTGTACAATTCCAATGACTAAATCTTTCAATTTAAAATTTTTGCTCTAAAATCGTTACCGGGCTCTTAAGACAGGAGTTGGAATCAGGAACATGTCTTTATTTATATATAAAATATAGAACGTTGCTTAGACATTCGTGAACGATATCTTGAACACAAGTAACCAGCGGTAGAAAATGTTCTTTCGCATTCCACACTTGTCTGACACTACAGACTAAAACAAAGGACACTGAACATAGTAAGGCGGATCGGGTAGGGGTGGCGAGAAGGGAAAGGGCGAGGGATTAGCGACCACTCATTTGTCACAAAACATTGCTTCCTAGTTCCTACTCCGACGAGATCATAAGATGCAGAAAAGTAAGTATTTTAATAAGTGTCTCTTCGTAATCGTAAACCGTAGTAATTGTTTTTTTTTTGTAAGTACGAACTACGAAGACATAGGGCTAATTTAACAGGTTGTTACATTTTTATTTGCCTATATAACGTTCGGTAAATTCCCGGTTACGGCTGGAAATTACCGGTATTTTACCGACTGTAATATTGGTCAAATTACCGGGTAACCGGTTAACCGGTTAACCGGTTAGCATTCCCTAGTCCTAATCAATATCTCGTGTATACATATTATCCAGTCTGAGTCTGTGGGTAAGGCCCGATATAAGGTGGCGTAAAATGTGTGCCTAAAGTCATATTTAGAATTAAAAAGAGTGCCTAATTACGACTGCGGCTTTAAAAAAAAAAGTATAAAATCAAATCCCATAAAAAGTGTTACTTTACCTGTATATCGTGGTATACGAAATTAATACACACCTGCAAATATCGGATTTACTCAAATAATTTAGAACATGACCTATATAGTGGAAGCCGTACGAGCCCAATTTCAAATATATTGTATCTGGAGGAGCCCAAACTCGGTATATTTTGAAAATTATTTTGGTTTTAATTAATAAAAAAAACTGAAATGTAATAAAGTGGTATATTTTTCGAATTGCCTCAGAAACCCCTTTCATATGATACCACACACGATAGGATTCTGAAAAAAAAAATATTTCCATACAAAAAAAAAAGAATGACTCGGCATTCCCCTCCTAAGGGATTTTTATTTAGGCTCTGCGGGTCAAAAACATTGTTTTGACCTCTAGTAGGTATGCGTTTAGCAAATGGCTAAACTAGACATAGATTTGCGGTTTTTTTATGCGTACACCTTACACTAATACGGCTAACTTAAATGAATTTGAAATTATATGGTTTATCTTAAAACAATTCGTTTTATCATTTCATCTAGTTTATTTATAACATTTTTGTAAGTTAATTAAGTCAATTAGTTTTATCATCTCTACAAATTGACTTATAACAGTTATAACATTTCTCTATTTTTTCCTGAATGTTCCTGAGAATATTTTCTAAGTATTACCTACTGAGATTTCATTTATGTACTTACAAAAAATACCTAAGGTGGTGAAAACTGTATTTAATTAATGAGATTTTCGCTTTATTCCAAGGCACAGATATTAGCGTTGGTTTACACATAATAATTTCAAATAAATACCTACCAATTGTATTTATTCGAAATTATTATGTATGTTATAGGTATATAAATAGCTTCTTTGTTTTAACGCGTTGAGGTACCTCGTTGCTTAGCCAATATTCCAATCGTTTACGCTCCGTAGCGAACGAAATGCAACTAGCACTGTCGCACTGATATGAAAGAGTGATAGAGAGACAAAAAACGTTTCTTTATCGTAGCACAAGCGATTGTCATCCGGACTAGTCACCCTGGTATAACAATTAGATCTACCGGTCGATTAAGAACAGTTGCACGTCGCATGGCACTTGAAGTAAAGAACCCGCGTGTCATCGGTCCGAACAGAAACATCCGATTCGATACAACATTCAAGCATGGATTAAAGAAACTTTTTACTGGACAACACATTATATTCAATTAGAGATTTTTTTGATATGACTGTTTATTGTCATTGCATATTTAACATTGTTTTTAGTTTCTTATTAATATTAGGTGCTTTATTAATTTATGGTTCTTTTCTACATATAAATGTTGGCCTGGCGATCCTTAACAGGTCAACATTTTCATATTATGATTATTGTAATGAATTTATCTGTATTAACTTTTTATTATTTTGATTTATTTTGACGATCACAATATAGATTTTTACAAATTGACATGTAAGTAATTTTTGTATTGCAATCATATGTTATGTAATAAATAAATCTGAATTAGAATCACTACATATGTACCAATTTATAGGCCTTCGCTATTAGATGTAAAAGTACTTTATTTATAAGCTGCACAGGTTGTTTTAAAAGGTTACATTCCACAAGCGTTTAAGAAAAGGTCAGAGTCGAACCCTGACTGAATACGAAGACGCTCAACCTTTGACGTAGTAAGAACTATAAACTTATATTATACCTGCGTCGAAGCTAATAAAAGGCTAAGCTAGGAGATAACGTAGTCTTTTAACCTCCATACTGTCGGAACTAAAAATAAATAAATAAAATAAATTGATTTTATTTCAGGCAAGCACCCATATAAAGTATTAATGGTAACTATTTACTTATTATTTGCCCTGCAGTTATGTATACCTATTCGGGTCAATCGTTTTAGAAAAAGGTCACTTATGTATGTGTACTATATTAATGCACTGTACAGAAGTTAAGCCACCAAGGCATCTTGTCTTTCTTATTTGAATCTCATGAACTGAAAAATAGATCTCACCCTAGTGAAGCGTAAACATTAACTTTGGATTCTCTAAACTTAATTTACAAGAAAGACCGGAACTATGTAGTTAAGTATAGAATAAAATGTGTATGACCCAACATTTTACTTCTACATATTTCGAAACTTACCTATCATCTAAGCACCTCGCAGCGGCGAGTTTAAACGACCCCGAGGCTATGTTACTTTTAAATATACTATATATCTAATCTGTGTAAGCACTGGAAATTTTTCCGTGTTCAATATTCAAACGGTTTTCCCTTTTTTCAAGGTCTAATCATCACTGCCTTGGAGAAGAACGCGAAGGTTGATTGCGCGGTAGGTAGGCAAGTATTTCTTTCCTTAATCACTCTAGGGTTACCTACGCCCAAACAGAACCTCCTTGGGAACTAGGTGTGAAATTGAAATAACTACCCAATATCAATCTTGTAAGGAGTACATCAGTCCGTCATATAACGAAATACGGTAAGGGCATTGAGTAGGTAGCATGGTTAATATACTTACAACCGTCGTCTGCTCTTACCCAAGCCAACGTGCCATACATATAATAATTGGATCCTGATATAATAATTTTATCAATAATGAATGGCCACATTAAAATGAAGGTGAAACATGGGGTGAACATTTTATTTTCTTTGGAAGCGATTATTTCTAAGAATATTTACTTCAACAAAAAATAGTCGTTGTAGGCGAAGTTCGTTTCAAAAGAATTATCCAACGACACCCCACACCATAGGATTGGAGCGAAAAAATGTCACTCCCACTAAGTAATACGTGTAGGGCAGGGGAGGTACCCTATTTTTTTCTACTTTATACATATTTTACCACATGATTGATCTATACAGGTTGTTTATTTAGCCATCTGCAATAATTTACTGAGCAACTTTCCTTTGCGAATCAACACCGAAATCGCGAAAAAAAATTCGCTGCTTCATACATTTTGGCTGTCTGACCTTGACATTTTCTATGGAGGAGCAAAAATTTTTTTCGCTATTCCGGGGTTGGTCCCATAGTAAAAGTTACTCAGCATGATCTATATATTCCGCCCGTAAATGATTGCAGGTGACTAAATAAAAACCTGTATATGCGTGCCAATTTGCAGCTTTCTAGCACTAATAATCACGGTGCAAAGCCTCAGACGGACAGACAGACACGGACATGACGAAACTATAAGGGTCCTAGTTGGCTAAGTAACTCGCGAAATAAATTGTAACCGGCGCAAATTGCGATTGAGTTTACTTAATCTACTTTTAATGGCTTTTGCATTGAAATGTAGGTACGTATGTAATATGCTAATTTTATCTTAAGCGTGTAGCCGTTACCTTAAAACCCGTTTTTAGTTCCGTTTATGTGAAGGATTGATTCTGGTTCCATTGTCGGGCTGGTTTGGATGCAGTAAAAACAATAGTTATGACTGTATGTAAATTAAGTTTTCTTTTGATAAAATTTCAATCGGAGTTTAAGATGACCTTTTACCATTTTTCTTAACTACTTTCTTCTCAGGGTTCCGTTCCGTATCTGCCATTGTACCGTGATTGGACCCTCGTGTCTATTTAGACGTCCCAATCCCAAAGACGGCTAATCGCGATTTTCAATCCTGCTTGAAGCAACTTCAATAAATGAGTCAATGTTTTGGGTTGAGTTCCAAATCGAGAGAACACAAAAACGATACAAGTAAAACCGGTTCTTAATCGCATAGCGAAACAATAAATCCGCTGGCTCTCGCTTTAATCGGTGTTTTTAATTGTCTACAGCGGCTGTCAATCTCACGCGCTTGAAAATCACGGTTGATCATCTCGGGACTTCATTAAAGGCTGTATCTCTGGTAACAGTTATGCATTAACTTGAATGCATTTGTAACATATATTTTGTAATCCCTCGCTATAATACTTATGTAGGTAATCTCTCGTGCCAGGCCTTGTACGCCTAAAGAGAGGCCCCAGCAAATGTTTACTATGTCTGTAAATAGATAATAAAGATATTTTTCATTTTTTTTAAACCAAACTACAACTTTGCAGCCTTTGGTTACATTCGAATGGCGACTTTCTGTTGCTGCGTTACCATTACCATATTCACTGCCAATAATACGTATGTGCGTTCATTTTATATTGGAAATAGCGCGCTTGGCACTAAAAGTGTCTCTGGTACAGAGCTAACGCAAGCGACGAAAATAAGTGACAGATTATAACCTTTCTAACGAGACAGCAATGCTGCAAAGGTAGCAACCTAGCAACTCAATAAAGCTGCAATAGCAAAGGTGACATTCGGATTTCGGATGGCGGCTACTGTAGCGTCGTCACAGAATTATTAATAGAATATAGTATTATTTTGTTTATACTCGTACAGTCAGTATCAAAAGTAGCGGATGAAACAACGCGCCAAAAGTATCTAATATTCCGTATAACTTTCCGAAAAGAAAATAATTTTCAAAAATCGCGTTCAAAAATATATCTTTTACAGTCTTAGTTGTTCTATATTAAAGACATGACTTTTTGATAAGCTGTTACAGAATGCTTTTGATGCTGACTGTACATATACTTTCATAAGTGTTTTTTCGATATTATTTCCAGAAACCGTAACAAAGGACCAGTAAGCGAATGACATCACGAAGCGTAAATATTGCTGAGATTTTGCCTTTTCTTAGTCATCCTGATTGCTATCTTCTTTTTATTATAATTCCTGCGCTTATCTATTGTTTTGGTGCTTAGGTATATATAATATAAAAGGTCGACATTAACTATAGTACAGTCAACATCAAATAGATAATAGCGGCCACAGTAGCCAAATTTATTGTAAAAACGCCTTTATAGCCATAAAAATAAGGACCTTTCTGAACCTATTTCTAAAGTCCCAAATATCTATCTATGAAGACTAGTTTACATGGATTGGTTTTGAAGTCGTGAATCATAACTTAATTTTCAAAAGTGATTTCTAAGTCACAGTCACAAATAATTAGCTCATTAGTTAATGCTCAATCAATTAGCGTTACTCAATACGTGACCTGATAAAATGTATATTGTCAGTTAAAGCCAAAATCTAAAATCCAGACAGTAAGTTACTTTTATTAAATCTTTTTCAAAATCTAAGATGGTCGGCTGTTTATCACTTGTCACTATGCCTGTCACTTTCGCACTTATTTACTTGTAGAACGTGACAGGCATAGTGGCAAGTGATAAAAATGCGACCGTGCTACAGCTGCTAAATGAGAGAGATATGAGACAGGTAGTGCCCATCTATATAGAAAAAGGATCACAATCAGAGTTATCTACGGAATCAGAAAACACCCTGTATAAACAATGTGGTTACAATAACAATGTACCTATCTATTGATAGGATATTATATTTAATATAATATTAAGCTACTAAGATGAGGTGACAGGTGGGCAGTTTATCTGTTCCTTTACTAAATTAATAAATTTTATATTTTCTGACAAAATTAACACCGAAATTGTCCCTATTCTATACGGTGCAAACTTTATGGCCCTAACCAAAAAGTCTCATTGAGGTTTGGGTCTACTTTAAGACGTGTGGCATCAAAAAATGCCGTTAGACACTTAAGATCAAAATTGCAGTCCCTTTTTGAACCAGTACAGCTAGGTTTCGACTCGAAAGGTGAGTGCGAGGCAGTCGTCCATGCCCTAAGCATGCCTTTCACTCGATTGCGAAGTTGTAGTCAAAATTGACGTTAAAAAGATGCTTTTAATTCGGTTAATAGGGACATTTTGCTGACAGAAGTTACGAACAAAATTCCGAAATTGTACAATTAAGTAGGGTAAAATAAAAACATCATCAGTGCTCAGCCATGCACCAGTGATCAGCCCGTTTTGCTTATTATTGATTGTAATTAGCAAAGTTTTTGTAAGTTTCATACCAAGAGTAGGTGATATTATAGATTCATAAACTATTAATTGAAAAATAACTTAATTTATAGAAGAACTGTACTTATGCATGAGCCACAAAACTACTTCAAAGAAGTGCTGTGTTCTGACATAAAGGGTTAAGTGATATGCGCCATTTTTCATGCGAGTGTCACATGGTGTTTTGATAAGACGTTAGCAGCCGAATTGTATTTTTTTGTGAAAAGAGTGTGGGAGAAGCAGGCGGCCGACCGCCCTGTGTGGAGATCTTTCGTAGTTCAGCAAACAAATGATTTTGAATCCCGTTGACTTGTGGAACTCGATGTCAGACGGGATGAGCTGAAAGCCTGCCCACCAGCGGCTATTACGTACAATTACGTGAATGGTGTGCTTTCTTGCCCGTCGTGTGCACGGGTCTTCGCAAAAAAAATCGGCTACGCGAGCCACTTGCGAGCACACGAACGTATTCGACGGAGCTGAAACAGTCGCCGTGGTCGAAACCGGCCGGGAGAGTATATATAGAGTATACTGAATCTATCTGAAAAAAGTAAAAACTTAATGTAAATCCATATTAAAGCAAATTTTTTAAGGGGGCTGACAATTGGGAACTACTTTTTTGAACAAAATCCAATAGACAGCCTCCCCTGGGTGACTTCTAAACAACTGTGCAGGTCCAGATCGCGCGAGGCTTTTGGCGGTTACTAGCGACATGCCCATCCTTCCCCTAATACTAGTACTTTTTTTAATCCGACCTCCCTTAGACTGGCGACTGGTTTGCGACTCGGGGTTTCGGTGTGTCCGCCACACATATGCTCTTGTGGCACGGACGTGGACCGACTGGGACACCATAGATTATCTTGTCAAAAAAGTGCAGACAGGTTTTCAAACCATGCGTTGCCTTATGACATAATCCGTCGGTCTCTTGCCACCATCAATGTACCTGCTCTTCTTGAGCCGACTGGCATTATCATATATGATTGCAGGAGGCGTGGTGAAGTGGCCTTAGTTCCTTGAAGCTTGGGATGGATCTTAGTGCGGGATGCTACCTGCATAGACACACTGGCACCATCCAATCTTCAACGGAATAATGTTTCTTTACCGAGGCTCTTTATATTAAAAGGTATTACATAAAAAGAGCCTCGGTAGAGAGAGAGTACCATTTCGTACCATTTGGCGTTGAAACTCTAGATCCATGAGGTCCCAGCGCGCACAAGTTTTTTGCAGAAATCGCGAAGTGTCTGGTTGACGTAACTGGTGACCGAAGAGCTGACGACTTCCTTGCACAACGTATCAACTTTGCAATACAAAAGCCTACTTTAGATTTAAGCTAGTTACAAATTTAGTTTAGTATTTGTACAGTTGCTGTAGTCTTCTTTTCCTCGCGTTGTCCCGGCATTTTGCCACGGCTCATGGGAGCATGGGGTCCACTTGGCAACTAATTCCGAGAATTGACATAGGCACTAGTTTTTACGATAGCGACTGCCATCTGACCTTTCAACCAACCCAGGGTACACTAGGCATTAATGGAATTAGTCCAGTTTCCTCACGATGTTTTCCTTCACCGAAAAGCGACTGGTAAATATAAAAAGGACATTTCGTAGGTACATAAGTTCCGAAAAACTCATTGGTCTAGCCGGGGTTTGAACCCGCGGACCGCGACCTCCCAATTACAATTCGCATGCTATCACCACTAGGCTACCAGCGCTTGTTGCTGTAGTACCTCTGTATACATGTATCTATTATGTTAAGTAAATTGTTAATGTAGCTCTTTATAATAATTACTTATGAGGTAGGTGTTCCCCACACAGTCGCGACGAGGAAGACCCCGACTGACATGGCTGGCAACAGTGAAGAGGGATATGGAAGAAGCCCAAATCCGCCTGACATGACCCAGGACCGCGAAGCCTGGCGAAATGTAACTAGGAGAGCCGACCCCAAATAATGGGAAAAGGACAAGGAAAAGAAGAAGAAGACTTATGAGGTAGGAACAAATATTTAGATTAGCATGGGCAAATTGGTGTACACAAATATAGGTAAGTATATATTTAAGGAATTATTACAAAAGGTGTCCTATACGTTATTTAATTTAATTCGCGGGTCAATTCATCAACATAGTCTATTGTGTTCGGCAAATTCTAACAAAACTTGCTTTAAGAGGAAATACCAGCCGAGTTGAGAATTTTAGGTAAATATCTCCGTCGCGCTGAAGGGGGCGGCTTCTAAAATGAGTGCGATTAGGTCAACTGCAGCTTAGTCGAAAAATCCTGCGTACATACAAAATAGAGAAATCAAGGTTTCGTTCTCTACATTTTCCTCCTCCAAAACTTAACCAATCGTAACGAAATTTTGAGAACGTAATGAGACAGAAAATCTGTGTCTGAGCGTCAGTCACCGGACCGGAAATCAGAATTTTTGTGTTTATTGTTGCCGATGCAGATTTTGTATGCTAAAATATAATAGGCGTCCGTTAACGGCGCATTTATTTGGCCGTTATTAGCGCTTTTTAAAGTAACTTTACTTCTTATAAAAAACAAGAATATCAAAAAAAGCAAAACGTATAGAGACTAATAGTGAACTCATATTAAAAATTCATCTGGGGCCAAAATCCAGAGAGGAAAATGTCGAGAGCGGTTGTATGGAAAAATGACCACATGTTTCCTCCTAAGAAACAAGTTAGTTTCCTTGTGCACCGGTGACCGCACGAATGGAGATTTCAATGAATCAGTCGGTTGAACAGCGAACAAAAGCTACGTCGGGGTTACGTCAGCGAACTGGTTCCGCGAGGGTTCCATGGCACAAGCAAAACCCGCAGAATTCACTTAGCTATCGACTTTTCATCCTAAATGTAAATGTGTAAACGTTCTTACATGCTAGCGGACAATCATTACCGTCAGCGGATAAACCTCTAAGGATTATTTATCTACAATATCCACATAATAATGAATGAATCACACTACCTACAACTTCGACATTGATCATTGAATGTAGGTACCTATTTTGAAAAAATCATGTTGTGCATTGTTGCATTTCATCAACACAGAGTCGGGTGCTATTTGTCTCGGTACCAGGTTAGACGTAAGTATACGTATAGGAAACCCGCCAAACGGGCCTGAGTCACGCGCGGGATCGGGTTTCGAGCCGCGGGTCGCGGGTCCCACCGATGCTTACTTAATAAAGTGTATTATTGTGAGATTTGTGACAGAATTTACAGGTGTCAAAATGTCCAGATATCGTAATGCCTTTGTGTCACAGTGTCCAGGTGTGTATGTCAAAATTTCAATTTTAAAAACTTAAATATTTATTTTTTATGAGTGAATAGGACATAACATTTGATGTAAGCGACAAATCATGTCGATTACAAGATGGAACATGAATTTTTAGAGTGGGTTTTAAACAAGGCATTGGGTACACCATCGCCATCCCGAGCGGTTACGCGAAAATGTTCTTCTAAATCTTTACATATACTTAGAGCATTTGCTATATCGAATATATTTTGAGAAGTACGCGCACAAATGAGAAAGACAACTTCACCTTCTGCACCTATCATCCGAACGTAGGGAGCGAATGCAACCCTTTTTAATGCGAACTGGTAAGCAATAGAATTCGCTTCGGAACCCGTCGTCTGTATTTCCTAATGCCCTAATTACACCCAACCAGCGAGTACAGTGGCAAGTCAGTGCTCTCGACCGAGCGCTGGCAATGTTTAACACCAGGACTAATAAGGGAAATACCTATGACATGTGGACTTTATAACACTTGGGACATTTTCACACCGACTATTTTATACTAAGCAAATTTGACAAGAGGACTTTTTGACATTTTAGACATTCTGACATTAGACCATCATAACATCACATAACTTTTTTTGTCTTATAACAAAATGCTGAAATTTCATAACTTTTCTTGTTTTAGTAAAATATATTTTTTTGGTAAAAATATTGATATACGTGCACAGTGGTAATTGATAATGGTGTAGGTACACCTATTTTAGAATGAAATAGTTTATTTTATTCGTAAACCCAAACAAGACCAATTACATAATATTACAAAAACATAGAAAATATAAAGTGCCACGAAATGGCCTCATCTCAGCATTTTGCTGGTGGCTCCCAGCGCGGATCTTCCGATGGGACCATCAAGTGAGAAGAATCACGAAAAATACAGACAAGAAGAAAGACATAAAATAACACAGAGTGAACAAATGGTTAAATAGGCAAAAGTTACACAGCAAGAAGACATTCTTCTATAATAAGACATGAACGCTAAGGCCGTATTTTAAGTAAATACAATAGGGAATGTCAGTAGTCAGTAGGTAGGTACTGTACTGTATATTATTAAAGTAAATTATTAGTAAAAACTGCTCAATACGAAAGGATTTTACTCTCTGTTTTAACAGTCAAAAGGCTGGAAGAGAACCGGAGAGAAATAGGTAGTTAATCTTCTCAGTTTTAAATCAATCATTTTACGAAGCTTGTGGCAGATACCTTTATTGTTTGTGTGTAACCACGATGCCTATTGCTGACTTATACTTGTACAGTCAGCATCAAAAGTAGCGGATGAAATAACGCGCCAAAAGTATCTGATATTCCGGATAACTTTTCCAAATATAGATAAATTTCTAAAATTCGCGCTCAAAAGTATATCTTTTACAGTCTTAGTTGTTCTATATTAAAGACATCACTTTTTGTTAAGCTGTTACAGAATGGTAGATACTTATGAAACGTTATTTGATCCGCTACTTTTGATGTACCCACCTGACTAAACCTACGTTGCGGATTTGAATTTGTTTCACATTTGAGTTTAGGTAGTATGTTTTTATTTAGTTATGTAAAAAACGCCCGCTTCACCGTGCAGCAGTAATCAAGGAGTAAAGTAAGGCAGCAATGTTGCTGCAGTTTCCATCCGAATGCAGGTACCATTAATCCATGATCGAGAAGTTTTTTTTTTAATACTACGTCGGTGGCAAACAAGCATACTGCCCGCCTGATAGTAAGCAGTATCCGTAGCCTATGTACGCCTGCAACTCCAGAGGAGTTACATGCGCGTTGCCGACCCTAACCCCCTCCCGCCCCTCGTTGAGCTCTGGCAACCTTACTCACCGGCAGGAACACAACACTATGAGTAGGGTCTAGTGTTATTTGGCTGCGATTTTCTGTAAGGTGTAGGTACTTCCCCAGTTGGGCTCTGCTTTAGATCTGGAATGACATCCGCTGTGCTGTGCCCTACCACACAGAGCGAGATGGCATTCACAATGCTCATACCTCTCTTGTGGACGTAGTTTAAGGACGTACCCGGGTCCTTGTTTGTCTACCTGTACACATAGATTTAAGAAGCATAGATTACTAGTCCGTACATCCTTAGTGAAGCACTCGTTCGAACGGCCCTCGCAGTACTCAAGGTGGTGTACACCTTCCGGTTGTAAATTAAAAAATACAGGAAAGATGGCTGTTTGTGCTGTGAATGGGTGTCACAATTCATCACTAAATAAAAACAAATCACCTGACATTACATTCCACGCGTAAGGATCGAGTTTAATATGATATTTTTACGTAATTGTAAATACAAAAATCCAAATCTTAATCAGCCGCCATTGCTTATAAATGTTGCCAGTAAAATGGATCATTCTTCCTCCAAATGAGGCATGACGTTTACATTCTAAAATAAGTACGTTTACTTGAAATACCTTGTACAGTTAAAGAAAATTTTATTTTTCATTATTATATTTCAAAGTATTTATGTTTTACAATGCTTCCGTTCAATCTTTATTTTATGTAGGTAGTGTTCTTTTTAGATATCCGACACTATAGCGCCAATACCGAACAGAGTCGGCTCGTGAGGTACCTCATTGTTTATAAATAAGTATAAAAATTAATTCAAATATAGTATAGTAGGCGTGGCTCACCCCTCGATTTCGTCGCGTCGCTACAAGTACATGCGATCCACGTCCAGACCAATTTTGGTGTCTAGCAGTAGTTGCCGCGCACCACTACGGAACGGATACTTTTTGATACATTTTTATACAGGCAAATTTGGTAGATTTCTTATTAGGTAAATGACCTATGTATTTGGCATTTCCTGCAGTAATGCAGTCGACCGCAGGATTATTGCGGCACGACAATACTGCCGACTGCATTAATGCAGTCGACCGCAGCATTATTGTGGCACAACAATACTGCCGACTGCATTACTGCCAGAAAAGCAGTATACTACAATCATACTCGAATTTTGAGGGTCCAATGTATGTACCTAATTATGGAACCCTAAAAAGCTTTTGTTACAAAATCAAAAATCTACACTACCAAATTATTGAAATACCCCTACTCTGACGATAATAATTAAATACTGGCAACATATTTTAGTATACGCGTGTGTGCGTTACTAAGTGTAAGACACGAGCATCGCACGCACACGTCGATCATGTTTCGGCTTCACTTTTGGCAGATTAGCCGTATGGCGACTATCGGTGTCAGTGCCTGTACACAATAAAACTAAATAAATGACCAGAGTGTTACAAGTTCAGGCCAAGCTAATAAGTACCTAATGTTAGTGTATTGCTTTTCACTAAAACTACTAATCAGCATCAAGTATATTATGCAATGGGCCATTCCAAAGCTAGAATTTTAATGAAGGAGGTGCCACAATTACCTAATGAATTTCTTAAGCATTGAGTACAGTTGACTATGTTATGCTCGCCCCACTGGTCCAGCGGCACGGCGCCCGGCACTCGCCTTGACATATCATACCTACTGTTTTAACAAATGTCACACCGGTCATAATCATTATTATATCACATGTTTACCATGTTTTAAGGTGAAACACAGTGGTTATACCTACGTGTCTAGTAATTTTGGACAACAACTTCAACAACGTGTTATTTAAATTAGATAAGCTATTATAACTTTAGGTATCTATAGTTTTGTTACCTGAGGAGATATAATAATGTTTTTATAAGCAATCATAGTCATCGACGGTCTAAAATATCTAGACAATTTATCAAGGCAAACTCGTCAGTTAGTTGTGAAACTAACAGCATCCAACAGAACGAAACTGAATGATTGTTCAAGAAATAATAGATTGTTAACCAAGGGATGAAAGGCAGCCATTGCTGTCGAGATAGTTTGGCGCTCGAAAGCAGAGAGAGAGCCAATGAGACTGAAATGATACCTTTCACCCGAGTTAAGCACTGTACTTTTCATTTCGAATACGAGGAAAGTTACATACATGCGCATTCAAAAAAAAACACCGATAAGTATAAACTTCAGTATTCATTCTTAAGGGTGTTTTCAATTAACAATTTAGGAAAAAATATCGTTATTTATGAAATAGGGAGTAAATAATCAAAATAAAAATTGTACAAAATATCTATTTACAACCAATTTTTTTATCAATTATCGTAAAAAAAACGTACCTGGAAAGTACAGTGCTCTAGTGCAGAAACGTATCCTTTTCTGCATACTTTTTATAACAACAAGGACCCACTGCTCTAATTCAGAGCATGAGAAATGAAAATAATTTTTATTATAATCGGGTTAATACCGTCAAAAATATGTGTTGAACGTAGGTGGCGCCCACCATGGTTGTAACCAAGTACTTTGGTGTGACTTATTCAGGTATTTGAAGCATGTTTTATACTTAGTCTAGGCTTAGACTTTTGAAACGGTTTTTGTAGTTTTTAACAACTCGTAACAACGCAAATGTTGTGACATGGCCGTGATATCACGCAATACCCATTCACTTCCATCGTCCATTTCAACTTTTTAAAGCTTAAATAACAGCTATATTTTGAACAGGCATATGCGATATTGACAGGTCGCTCGTATTAAAATCGCTTTACAAAAATGGGCTTAAGGTCACCATGTCACGTGTTTGTAGCGTTGATAGGTAGTTCTCTGACTCACAGGATCTGCCGGTGTGTCATTCAGTTGTCACTTCTTACTTTGTGTCAGTGCCTTCTTCTTCCTACTTGCTGCTAATTTCCGAGCAGTACTTTTGCACTTTTGCCTCGAATATTCCTTGGATTGCCATAGCCACGAGATAAACTCTTGGCGGTCCAGTATGCGCACCTTTTCTACTTACCATTAGCAGTCAGGTCAAGTTTGGTACCATTTTCGTATATGTTAGTTAGTGCTTCTGGGCATTTTCCGTAAATCGACAACCATTGTGCCTATTTTGCGTGAAACGAGGTAGCGCTACTCTAACCACCCCAGCTCCTCCACGAAGCCTAGCAAAGTTTTCAGGTTGCTAATTGCCTCTCCTAGTGTGCACGGAGTCCCTAGGTATTTGTTCCTGTATACTTCTACCTGTTTGCAGTCTAGGAGAATATGTTTTGTTGTTTCTTCTTCTTCCATGCACGCTCTGCACATGGGCCTGTCTGTTTTACCCATATTGTGTAGGTGTTTGTTAACTGTGTTATGTCCTGTAATTAATCCTACTATTTTACGTAGTTGGTGTCGAGGTGTTTTCAGTAGTATTTTGGTGAGTTTGTGGTTCAGTTCCGGTAGAAAATCCTTGGTCTGCCTGCATGTGTCCATTTCATTCCAGTATTTATTGTGCAGTTGTCTGTGATGTAGGTCTAGCTGGTTGTGTATATAGGATATTGGTAGGGGTATGATGGGCTCGGGTCCATATGCCGGCGTTTCTGAGCCTTTCCTGGCCAGTTCGTCCGCTGCATCGTTTCCTCTTGATCCACTATGCCCCTTTATCCATTGAATTGTTACTTTGATGCCTTCTTTGCTCACTTCCGTGAGGCTTCGATGACATTCGAGTATGAGCTCTGAATTAAGTTTGTCGCTGCATAGCGCTTGTAGTACTGATTTACTGTCTGACAGTATTAGTATATTTTCGTGTTTCACCTGTCGTCTTGTTATAGCATTGCAAGCTTCTATTATTCGTATATATTAAGGATGTAAGGACAAAGAATTCGTTTTTGAAATAAAAGTTTTACTTTTCATACAAATTTTTTAAACATACATTGTAAATTATATGTCACTGTTTTGGCCTTTACAGGCACAGTGTGGCATTATCACTAACTAAAAAAAAAAAGAAAATGTCTTTCCATCCATTCCTTTTTTATTCAGCATTTTAACAAAGCAGTTTATCTTTATGCTGGTCGTAATTTGCGGTTTTGAACACGGCATAGAGGGTTTATGATATGTGTGTAGATAAAATAATAAAATAAGCAAGTACATACGTAAAAAATATTTTTCTGTCAAAATGAAAGTAAAAGGTACTAAATCCGCTTATTTCATATTGATCTGAGAACGGCTGATCCTGAATGCATTTGCTTTCTAAACTGACTTGAACACAAGGAAGAGGTTGTTAATTCGCCGAAATCTTTATGATATATATTTGATGTTCATTGATTATTAAGAGACGAACAAACGTTTTCGAAAATTTCTGTTTGTTTGAAAGGGTACCTGATGCTTTCTAGTTGGTTCCAATGTCATAAAGTCAAGGTCCTTAGTGATGACGGTATTGTGGAGAAATAAAGTCTACTACTCAATTTCTTTAGATATATTAGGCCTACCTAGAGCGTTTCTTGTATTTACTTAAGTAACACTTGCATTTGTTCTCGAAATGTACCATTTTGCGTGGTTGACCTGCTGGTGAAGACCATAAAATGATTGTATTAACGAAATTGTTTTATTTTTGTTAAAGGTAAGTTCCTAAAAATTGTTATCTTCTCTAGAACATCGCATTGTCTGTGGCAATTGAGGCAGGAATGCGTTATGGAAGCTCGAAACCGTTGCGCCGCGGTGAGTCATAGTCGCACGCGCAGTGCGCATCGCGAGATTCGCGAGCAAAGCTCGTCAAACGGTCGCCGCGTCTTTTGTCCATTGTTCATAGCGCTTAATTCACATCCCGATGCGCAACTGTAATATATTTCAAAATTATATTTGAAATAAATTTTGGTTTTTTATTCAGGCACAACAAAGTCAAAATAAACTATAAATAAAGTTGATAGTTATTTTAAATTAATAGGCTAAAAATCCAGTTAATGCATCAACTGAACGAACATCGATGGACGCATCGTAACCACTGGAAGAGCTTCATGAAAGCGTTAATTAAGGGAAACATGCCACTGATACTTAAGTCATCGCCATATGTACAGTCAAGCTATTAAAAGTATTAAATATCATCAAAAACACGTCCAAAGTGCCAAAACTATATACACACTACATACCTTAATAACTAAATAACTAAAATAATTGAAATAAGGTAATTAATAACTAAAATAAGGTCGTGTAAACATATTTTGAAAACTTTGTCCGTATCGATATTTAACTCGAGGATGCCTTTCCTACGAGTTAGTATCGTAACCTAAGGGCCACTTGCACCAATCACTAACCCGGGATTCACCGGTTAAACCTGCAGTTACCATGGTTACCCGTACAATTTGACACTGGGTTAACGGGTTAATCGGTTAACGCCGGGTTAGTGGGAAGGGACAAAAAAAGATTAGAGATTATGTACCTTCCTATACATATTTAAATTATTTTGTAAATAGATATACGCTGTCTTATCTTATACCTTTAAACGAGCAATTCTTGTATATATATAAATATATATATTTCTGTGATCTCGGAAACGGCTCTAACGATTTCGCTGAAATTTGGTATATGGGGGTTTTTGGGGGTATACAATCTATCTAGATTAGTCTTATGTTTGGGAAAACGCGTGTTTTCAAGTTTTCATGCGTTTTTCTTTCGACGCAGAATACGGTCGCTAATTTCGTATTGCCGGTCACTGTCCGTCTGGTCCAGCGGGTTAAGACGCGGACTGCTAAAAATCTCGCCCGGTGACTATCTTTTGTTTTTTTTTATATGTTCAAGATTATATATAATTTTTTAATTTTTATTGTTTTAGACAAGTTTAATTTAGTAAAAAAATGTAGTTAAGATTATCACCTATAGACCACCATATTACAATAAATAGTTATAACCGAGCAAAGCTCGGTCGCCCAGGTACTAACTACTAAGGTAACATCCTGAAAGAGAACAAGTTGAACGACAAGATATTTACAGAGGTTATAGTTGAGTTAGTGTCCTTGTAGTAACAAAGCCGAATGCTTGGAATGCTTCACCCGTGATATCATTGTGTTGTCGTAGGAAGGATTCGCTCCTCTGCACACATCCTTTCATTCATGTGCTACCTACTCAGGTAGACCGATAAGCAAACACGAGAGAATAACGTAGGTGTACAATATACCGCACTTACGGGATATTTTCTAGGTTTTGTGCGAGACAAAAATCATTCATGTTTAGTCTGTTACTCTGTTACAACCAGTGTGAAGCTAGGAAATTAGAAAATAACAAAATATGCGGCGTGCCGCGCGAAACTTGCGACGGAAGATTTGGCGATCGCGCGGGTTTTAACGATTTAGTGCAATAACTCTGAAAGTCTATTTAAAATTTTGGTATTCAAATCCCTCGGCTATATCATCTATTTTATACAAAAAATATGCTGCAGTGCTATGCAGGGTAATGATTAGAGATGCCAAGAATGTTCAGCAACTATTCGGTATTCGGCATATTCGGCCATTTTGCCGAATAGGCCGGTGTCCCACTGCTGGCTAAAGGCCTCCCCTCTTAGTCGCCCTCTTTCTCTATTAACGATATACAATGAAAATAAATGAAAAATATTATACATGGTTTTGGTCAGAGTATGCCCTTGCAAATACAGTCCAGTTTCCGTGTGATTTTTTTATGGCATTTACTCTTGATTTAAACTTGTGAAAATTCAATATAAAACTACAATCTTGCGGTAGCCCCCTCTTAAGTTTGTTCACCTGCCTCGGGATCGGTAACGGTCGTAACACCCCCAACCACACACAGGATGGATTTGTGCAAACATTATGACCATTCACCACTAAGAGGAAAAAGTAAAGGCTTATGAGCTATTTAAGGACAATGAAAAAAGGTCATTTTAAATTGAAGTACTCGTTTTTATTGCTTTGAATGGAAAACATAATGTGTATATTTCTTAAGTTAACCGTTATTTGTTCTCTTGATCCTGATCTAAATCCTGAATATCAGTTATAAGTATCACTGATATAATGAACAGATAAATACAAAATGTATAGAAGCAAGTGCCCCGTTCAAGCTTCCGCTTTTACCCCTGTTGACCTTACAACAATCACTTTCACTTCGTATTGGTACGTGGTAGGCCTTGACAATGTATCTAATTGAATTGGTATTAATAACACTGACTTATCTACCCCTGCGAACTCATACTTACGAATAAATAAAGCATTAAATAACGTTATGTTTCAACTGTCCGAAAAAAACTTAGTATATAGGTGTTTCGTTTATAACCTTTAATATTATATTTATATCAGTGAATTTACAATTTTAGTAGCAATTTGATCAATGAAAGATGCACGCAAGGTGTAATGTGAAATGTGAAGGCAAGAAGTTCGTAAGGTGTAGGGCCCGGTCGCGCTCCGCTGGCGGCGCCACAGCCCCACTTGCGCGCCACCCTTGACGCTTCCTGCCGCGCCGCATTGCGACGCTGACCAAGGTCATACGATCGAGAGAGATCATGCGTCTATATTACAATTTTCTATCCTATTCGTCAATGTAGTTTAACACTCGTGACACATATCGCTTAACTAAAAATCTCTGCGTATCCACTTTGCAAGTGAGATTAATGGATAAATATGTAGGTATCCTAGAATCTGAAGTATGTTTACTGGATTAATACGCTTTATGATTTACATAGCCATCAAGACTGCAACATTCAACAAGGAAATTAGAAAAAGTCTTAAATTCGACCGAGTGTAACTTACGAATCTTATTTTTAATAGGTAGGTTTAAGGCCATTTGCAAACTTTACAGGTGCCATTAATTCACTTAGCTTCGTGTGCCGTATTACTGGGAAAGCCATAGCCTTATTAGATCCTACAATATGTCGGACCATGCTCAGTGTAGGGTTCCGTAGTTACACATCCGTCACAGTAGACAGCCTTGAACGGGGGCTATTTGTAAGCATCATATACAGTCAGCTAAAGGGAGTGTCTTTATTTGTACTAAGAAGAGAAGCCTTTTTTCTTGCTGAAAATTTGAAATATTTCACTGTAGCCCAATGATGTGGGGTATCGTTGGATAGGACTTTTAAAACGAATAAGGGTCCAACGGCAATTTATTGATAAAGTGTATATTTTCTCAAATAATCCGTCCGAAAGAATAAAAAATGGGCCCCCTTCCCCATCTAACTTTTCCTATGGATAGGATAGGAAAAAACTATGAAAAAATCCTAAAATAAAAGCTAAGTACTTTAACGAAAACTATAGCGAACATGATCGATTCAGCCAGCCTTTTATGAATTATTGCAAAAGTACTTACTCCCTTATGCTTATAATGTACATCATACTAATAGCCCCCGTTTAGCTTAGTCTGACAGGATGGTAACTACGACTAAAAGGGATTTTAAAACGAATAATCTTAACCAGAATATCGAAGCGCTGGTGGCCTAGCCTAAAAAATGCCGGGAAGACGCGAAGATGAAGAAGAAGAATCTAAATCAGAATATCACAAACGTAACGATATAGCGAACGGCTTCGGCATTAGGACCAATTGGCAAGCTCGATAATTCGCGGTCTCAGTTCCGAGTAGCGAGGCGCCGCGGGCGATAACAGCGCATACCTGCGCCGGCTGTGTCGTTCCTGTCGCATCCCGCGCGCATCAGCCCTGGGCACGTACTATGCGGCCTCCACAGCCATCACAACCACGCACAAACGGAGACAAAACTATACTGGCCCATCACATCACATTCGTGATACTATGACAACAGAGCACAATGCCAGGCGCAGCCGCGCCGCCGTCGATGCTCTTCGCGGTTATGACACGCAGGCTTTCTTCATAAGTGCTAAAAGTAGTAGTAGCAAATGAAATTACAATGTGCGTAGAATAGTATAGTTTGCAGCTAAAGCAGTAGTAGCTTGGAAGTAGCTACAATAAGAAGCGTCTGGATCTGATCACGAAACAGTGCCCTCCAATACTATCGGATTCATTTTCATAATACACCGTGCGGAAGGAAACTGAACACACCTATAAAAAAAACTGGAACAAAAACGATCCATTTAAACAAAACGCACTAACCTTGCGCACCTCTGAAAATAACGCTGCTTAATTTAGCAAATAAACGATTTTAAGAGAATGTGCCTCTCAAGTGTATCCTTGTGCTAAGTTAAGAAAAGGTAATTAAACGGAACGGTCAATTTAAGCACCGACTGAGGCAGTGTTTTAATTACGCAGGTGAATTGAATTTTATGTTTTAATGTTGAACGGGTTATAGAAAATTACATACATAACTATAATCATATGTATTATCTCTCTGTCTCTTCCTTCGTGTACCTACTCTTGTGTGAATGGCCGTGGATGTCAGGATTAAAATGGTACATGTGAAGTTTTTCTATCAAATTCAGTAAGTTGTAGGGGATTAAAATGTTAATTGTCTCCACACCCTACAGAAAAAGAATAACTAGATTTCTTATTAGACGTTGGGAGGTACTTTTAGTATTATTTCTGAGGTTTACCAGCTTAACACATATTCTTGCTGTAGCATACCTTCTAAGTTCACTTGAACGGTTGTTTCGGAGGTTTCTGTTGTTTGTTATTTTGAAACCGAACTATATACCCTGTCCTATGTACAGATACTAAGTTAATTCTGTAAAAACTAACGCAATTACCGAATTAGAATCTGTACAGATGGCCTAGCCAAAGTGACAATCGCTATCGCTTCGACAACGAATCGCTTTGTGTCCCTCTATCACTCTTCCATATTAGTACAACAGTGACAGTTGCGTTTCGATCGCTACGGAGCGTAAGCGATTTACACGTTGGCTAAGCGGCCAGCTTCTTCCCCAATCGTCATTACTATCCGTTACTTTGCTTTTAACGCTAACGCGGAAGAAGCTTTCCGTCTAAAGATGCGTTGGAAGCACTTTAACTTTTTTTGGTGTTTTGTCATGTTAACCATGCGTATAACGAAAATTCTCAGTGAGTATCGTAGAAATGGTAATTGTTGAAGTATTCAGCAGATGAAGGAAAGCACGGGAGGATTTCCGTTGCAGTGCGCCGGCGGCGGGCGCGGGTCGACGGGCCGGCGTGGCGGGCCGGCGGGGCGCGCGGCCGCCATTCGTGTGCGCGCCGCCGATCACGTCGTGCCTCCGCCGCCCCTGACCGCAACCGTTGTTCATTTCAAATTTTAATAATCGGTTAGTGCCTGCGTAACGAACTTTTAAAGGATTTCTCTGTGCACGTGTGATTTCTGTGGTGCTTCTTCGACAGGTTGGTTTTATTTATTCCATGAGTCATAAGATTCATTGATGGTTGTTTTTTTTTAATTATATTCACCTTTACCTGCGCAGACTGAATCATGTTTTTAGTATACTGCGTAATAATACCTTTTTTTTAATTTATTGCCGGTTTAGTATAGCCTGTGCAATCCTTTATTCAGTCGTGGTCTCCTTAAAGTTGAACATTACGTTCTCTTCATATACTTAACATCGGTCCAGTGTTTACAATTTTCGTAGAATAATAATCTTCCTAAAGTGGAGTAGATATTCGTAAATCCTTGGTTGATAATTAGGTACATCCTAAATACCAATAGTTTTTGCAGGACAAAGATGTTAATTTCTACATTCTAGTATCGTTTGCGGAACAGTCGTGACCAGTCATTCGTCTTAGTAAAAGACTTCAACGAGTGTCGATTCGCAGAAGCGTTTTGCGTGAACTTCTCAGTCAAGCCCAATCTTAGCCTTCACTTAACTTAAACGATGACTATATGTTTTCGTACGTCTATTCTAAAAGCATACGACAAAGATATTAAGGTAATGTAAATGTCTCAATTTAATTACCACCAAAATCTCTACAATGTACTACTACTATACTATACTATACTATACTATGAATACTTCTCTGTAGTTCCTACTATAAGTACAAAAATATGATAATCTTATTTGGCACATTCATATTTATTCAATGTACATTACATTATACCTAATTACTATAGAATAAAAAACTGTAACTCCAAGTTCAACGTCGATTGTATTTTATGAGTCCCAGCTTGTAACATGTATCCCACAGCAACCCTCGTGACGTCATATCGCCGACATTGCGACTTTTGTATATTATTTATTAATTAATGTTATACATTTAAATAGCATACAGAAATCATTTTACATCACAATCATGTCAAAATATCGACGAGGTGACGGCCTTAAAACCGCTGAATATCCCTGTGCCTGTAGAGGCGGGTAAAGTTCCGCGAGCTTTTCGTGGCTCAGCGGCGGCGGCGGCGCAGACCCGGCGCGGGGGCGCAGCGGGTTGCGTCACGCGCACCGCAACCTCCTTTTACTTTCCGCGTGGAGGGTGGCTCGTGGTTCGCCGCGACAAGTGCTCCTGCGACTGTCAGCCACAGCGATTTTGCATTCCAGCGAATGTGCTGCATGGCGACTTATGTTATTTGTATTTCCATATTCCCTTTAATCATATTTATGACCTATTAGTTGATATGCAAGCATTCAGTAAAATATTAGAGGTTTAGAAATAATATTTAATAGTTGTAGGTGTACAATTTGCATGAACTCCTGATGTAGGGTAAAAAACACACTCGTATCTTTGAGCTTTGGCATATTTAGGTACAAGTTAAATTTAAACTCGCAATAGTAGTTAGTCGTTATTTCCAAATGAGGACTAGTCAAACATATTTTAATTAATCATCGTAACGTAACATCTATAATTAACAATGAATTACGACTACTCACACTAATATTTATATATATGATGGTAATTTAGGCACCTGGAATAATTTACGGGGTGAATATATAGATCATACTGAGCAACGCGAAAAAGAATTGGCTGTTTCACACATTTTGTCTGTCTGACCTTGACATTTTCTATGGGAGAGTATATTATTTTTACGCGATTTCGGGGTTAGTCCCATAGTAAAAGTTGCTCAGTATGACCTATTTATTCAGCCCATAAATTATTGCAGGTGACTAAATAAACAGGCTGTATTTTAACCGGGATACCTATACAAACTCCACTACCTACTTAGTGTGGTAACATACAAAATATACCGAATGAGCTCTATAATTATAATACTAAGCACCAAAGAAGCCGTTGTTGTTAATCAGCCTTTCAGTACTCGCAATGCTTCACTAAGCATTATTGGTCGAGGCGACGCATACGCAATATGATGCACCGGTGTGGCGTCTTTCCGGTTTGTACACATTGCACTTACTTTTAATTACCAATTACCTTATTAACACTTGAGAAACATTTTGTAATCTGTTTTGCTTCACTCAATTTATTGTTGCCAATTATGATTAGCGGGCAACACTACAGCACACTTTAATTTATTAGTAAATATTTGACACAAACAAACACAAATCACAAGTTATAAGAACTTTCTAAATAAAAAGACAATTGACTGCAAATAGTTATACGAGTATAATATAACGATAATTTCTTGGGTACTTCTATAAAAAATATCAAATCAAATGCGCGGCAGAGCAGAGCAGAACACGTTAGATAGGGTAAAACGATTGTAGATATGGGTTAATTAAAATTAGAGATGCCACGAATTTAACAACTATTCGGTATTCGGCCACTTTGGCGAATTTTCGGTATCATGAAGAATATTTGCGGAAATAAGGTATACTTTATTTATTAACCCATTATTTTGGAATGTTAAAGACCTTGCTCGAGCATTTGTTGGTTGCAAATGATGTTCTTTACATTTGCTTGACTCTAACTACATATACTAGTAATGAGCAACAAAACTTTAATCTCAGCAAACATTGCCCTTTGTAGGCGACTACTTTTCATACGATGTAAATTAATGTGATGCAAAATGTACACGTTTTATCGAATATTAGGCTGCTGAATATTCGGTGCTTCGGCAGAGAGTGTGGCCACCACTATTCGTGGCATTTCTAATTTAAACACATATTTTATATCAAAATATAAAGCAGTTTTTATTTAATTAAAATAAATAGTACCTGGGCGACCGAGCATTGCTCGGTTATAACTATTTATTGTAATATGGTGGTGTATAGGTGATAATCTTATCTACATTTTTTACTACATTAAACTTGTCTAAAACAATAAAAATTAAAAAATTATATATATCTTTGAACATATTAAAAAAAAAACTTAGTCACCGGGCGAGATTCGAACCCGTAACACTCGTTTAGCAGTCCGCGTCTTAACCCGCTGGACCAGACGGACAGTGGCCGGCAACACGAAATTAGCGACCATATTTTTCGTCGTAAGAAAAACGCATGAAAACTCGAAAACACGCGTTTTCCCAAACATAAGACTAATCTAGATCGATTGTTTACCCCCAAAAACCCCCATATACCAAATTTCAGCAAAATCGGTAGAGCCGTTTCCGAGATCCCGGAAATATATATACATATATATATATATATATATACAAGAATTGCTCGTTTAAAGGTATAAGATAACTACATACTACATATATTTAAATATAAACTATGTTTTTGTTGCAATTCAGTTTTTATTTAGCACAAGAAATAAGAATGTATAGCAAACAGCACTGTCAAACACAAATATTCGAGTTGTAGGCTATCGGCCAGGATCCGGATCCAAGAAGGTTTGTACTAGATACATACTTGAAACAATAAAAAAAAAACTAAAAAACTTAAACCTCTAATAAAAAAGCGGCCAAGTGCGAGTCGGACTCGCGCATGAAGGGTTCCGTACCATTTAAGACGTATTAAAAAAAAATCTACTTGCTAGATCTTGTTCAACATTTTACCACTTTGGACACACATTTTACCACTTTGGAACTGTCTCTCGCGCAAACTATTCAGTTTAGAAAAAAATGATGTTAGGAACCTAAATATCATTTTTGAAGACCTATCCATAGATACCCCACACGTATGGGTTTGATGAAAAAATTTTTTTTTTAATTTATTGACGTATTAAAAAAAAACTATTCACTAGATCTCGTTCAAACCAATTTTCGGTGGAAGTTTGCATGGTAATGTATATCATATATTTTTTTTAGATTTTTCATTCTGTTATTTTAGAAGTTACAGGGGGGGGGACACACATTTTTTCACTTTGGAAGTGTCTCTCGCGCAAACTATTCAGTTTAGAAAAAAATGATATTAGAAACCTAAATATCATTTTTGAAGACCTATCCATAGATACCCCACACGTATGGGTTTGATAAAAAAAAATTTTTTTTTAAATTTTTATGACGTATTAAAAAAAAACTACTTACTAGATCTCGTTCGAACCAATTTTCGGTGGAAGTTTGCATGGCAATGTATATCATATATTTTTTTTAGATTTTTCATTCTGTTATTTTAGAAGTTACAGGGGGGGGGACACACATTTTTTCACTTTGGAAGTGTCTCTCGCGCAAACTATTCAGTTTAGAAAAAAATGATATTAGAAACCTAAATATCATTTTTGAAGACCTATCCATAGATACCCCACACGTATGGGTTTGATGAAAAAATTTTTTTTTTAAATTTTTATGACGTATTAAAAAAAAACTACTTACTAGATCTCGTTCGAACCAATTTTCGGTGGAAGTTTGCATGGCAATGTATATCATATATTTTTTTTAGATTTTTCATTCTGTTATTTTAGAAGTTACGGGGGGGGGGGACACACTTTTTACCACTTTGGAAGTGTCTCTCGCGCAAACTTTTCAGTTTAGAAAAAAATGATATTAGAAACCTCAATATCATTTTTAAAGACCTATCCATAGATACCCCACACGTATGAGTTTGATGAAAAAATATTTTTTGAGTTTCAGTTCTAAGTATGGGGAACCCCCAAAATTTATTGTTTTTTTTTCTATTTTTGTGTGAACATCATAATGCGGTTCATAGAATACATCTACTTACCAAGTTTGAATAGTATAGCTTTTATAGTTTCGGAAAAAAGTGGCTGTGACAGAATCGGACAGACAGACGGACATGACGAATCTATAAGGGTTCCGTTTTTTGCCATTTGGCTACGGAACCCTAAAAATGATACAAGAGACATATACATGTATGGTCAGTTTTATTTTATTTCCATTCATGGGGTTAATCCCTACTCTTGAATATATGTAGATGTATCAGTCTATGAGGGAGCAAAGTCAGTAAATAAGTGGTGATTCACATACATACGAATATGTATCAGGAACCCTACAAAGGAATTATTGTAGTTAAATAAGTAAGTAGTAATACAGTTTCGATATGCACACACAAGCTGTTGACTAATGTCCGAAGGAGTGGTAACTTTTGTTTTAAAATGTATATAGGACCCAAAGAAAAGGTTTTTGTAGTGATCTGTAAAAATATAGGTAAATTATATATTATTTATTACCTGTTTAAAAAAAAAGGCCCGACGTCAAACTGGTTGACTATATTTCATTTAACAGCTTTATTTACTCTCCTTCTTCCTTGGGATAAAGAAATTAGTAGGTACGAAAATACAAGATATAGGCAGAAACAACATATATTACGGGATATTGTGACCATCGGACTGTTCCGACGGATAATGGGCCAGTCGACAAGCAAGGCCACAACTTATGCCGGGTTCCGATTACTAAAATAGCATTTTAATTTAAACTGGCCTTTCCTGAGGTTGTCTGACTCACATTTAAGTACTTTTGTATATCGCACGTTGCAGTATCAATATCTCTCTAACGTCAACTACAAACTTAAGCTTTTTATGAATCGAGAATGAAAATTAGGTAGGTACCGATTTGACATTCAATTGTTTGTCACACAGAAAACGGAACAACCTGTCCACTGAATACTTAGTAAACTAAAGTTGCTGTCATGAACTTTTTTCTTCAATAAATCCGCGTGCTTATTGTAATCGAAATTGCAGCTAGTCTAAATTCACATCACATCCACTAGTTCAACAGGTAGACAACGCAGATGTTAATGAATCAACTTCCTTTTGCGTGACCTTTAATCTGCATACGAATTTTCTTTCTATGTACATAATGTATTGAATGATCTTCTCATCGAGAACTGAGGCGTACTATTCATGCCTAATTGTAAAGCTAAGGCTCGACGTATGATTACTTTATATACTTACCTATTACATATTTCACATATGTCAACTATCATCTACGCATTTAATCATTCGTGCATATGTCCAATAAGTACTAGTGTTGGTAGGAACTCGAGACTTTTGAGTCTTAATTGAAGAACTCGACTTGTTTTTACGACACTCAAAGCTTAAAAAACTTCTTAGTCTTTTAAGTCCTGAGTCGAGTCCCTTATTGAGTCTTTTTTAAGCGCAACTCAAATAAAGACTCAGTCAACAATTTTACAGGTTTTACCTAAACAACAGTAAAGAAAATAGGCGTTATTGTATAATTTATGTTATGTATATCCATGAATTTCAAAATTATTTGTAAAAAAATTACAAGTTCTCTGAAAAGGACTCAAGTCTCTACAAAAGAATCGAGTCTCTAATAAGTTGAAAGGACTCAAAGGACTCGAGTCTTAACCAACACTATTAATACCGTTAGAAGTAACTCTACTCTTTGGCAACAGACGTTGATAGTTGTCGAATTTCGCCTTAAAGAAAGAGGAATTATTACGCGTTTTAACCATTTTAACATTATTAAGCTCGAAAATCTGCCTAAATATTCGATGCAAGGTAAGGTTTTTTTATAAAAAAATAAGAACAAATAATTGAGTATCGTTAATGCATATTGTTTTGAAATAAGCTTCTGTAAAGTTTCTGTTACTTAAAAGGTCGATACTGGCATTTTATAGTGTGGTCGTATTGAATTGCTGAGTTTGTTCTAGTTAATAATGTGTTTTTTTTTTTGTTTAAAAAATGATTTTATACCTACTTGAACCTCAGACCGAAAGTTATGTAGTTGAGATTAGTGGTTCAGGGGCACATGAATTGCAAGTATTAATGTCAAGATTCTCAAGGGCCATCGGCGACAGAATTTGGAATTATGTTGCCATATCTAATCTTTATGTATTCCTGTCCAAAAGTCGTACAAAATTTAAACAATTCCACCCCTAAGCTCTGACGTTACGTGCTACTAAAAGTAATAAGTATAAAAGCTTTCGTAATAACACCAATAACATTAAAACCTGCTCCCCATTCTCCAAATGGAAATCCCCGATTAAGGCGATATTGAACTAACCGTCGTCAAGGCAACTGCGGATTCCTATCAATTTAAAGCAAATATGACAAATATCATAGAGTTATTGATAATAGAATAGGTTTAATATTTAAGAAAAAGTCTTGCCCTCGAGTTTGATAGCCGAACTTGGCGCTATGCGGCGTTTTATGTTTTATGGTGACTGAAATCGTAAATCTGAATATTTCGCAAAGGGATCGCGGTAGAGAGGATATTGTTCCACGTCCAAAACTTCAGAGTTGCATACGTTCATCATTGAATAGGGTCGTATGTCTTTGTCGTGGTTGCTCATTGCTCATTCCTTTGGTCAGGACGTTAGACACAAGCAGCACTCGCTGGCCGGCCCGCGGCCTTCGGCCGACCGGTCGCCCGGCCCGCTTACTTTCGCATGCCTTGTACCTTGTAGGTGTAAGACTGCAGCACTGCGCGCCCGAGTGCCTACATGCCAAACAGCTTACGATATTGTTCGAACGCACCTTTAATCAAACGCCAAGGTCATACACATTAAACTCTTCAATAGTTTCTCAATTAAGCTCATTTCTGCTTTATTTGGAGCATCACAAGTTGTACTTCTTCGTATGAATCAGAAAAGATGGCTTTCGTTAGCTGTATGAAGACTACAAACCTGCAATAATACAGAGTAGGAGTTCTACGTATACAAATGCAGGAGTTGTTGAAAACATTTGTGTTTGTACACCACAAGACATTCACAACACTTTTAAGGTGTGGTAACAGTTTTAGGTTTTGTGGTTTTATAGATTGGTATACAATTATTGAAATCATAAATACAAAGTCTTGTTTCTGTATAGAAGTTTATGCAGTTCTGTGCCGCGAATGGACACATACACATACATAATATGTATTGATGCCGATAAATAAAAACATTCAGCTTGTGGCGAGCTTTTGGGGAGTAACGACCCCACAGACCCGAGTGCTCCAGAGAGTCCGTAAGGGTCTCCGTTTCCGGCGTGTCTTCGTCGGTCGGAGTGGAACAGGACTGGCAGCTCTGGCCTTAATTGGCCGCTCAGAGAGGAGTCGTAAGAGCTACATGCTGTGGGGTGGAAGTGTGACAGGGCATAACGCCGCGAGTAACTTCGGCGAAAACGCAGCACACCCTGCACACCTCTCCACACCCCTGAGTCACTCACGCCGTGTTGCGCCTAGCCGTCTTTACAATGGCTCATCATCTAGCAAGTGGCAAGTCACCACCTGTCTCTATAACACTGTATATCACAATGTTATGGCAGGTATCCGGAACTCTTAGCAATTAGTCCAGTCTTATTTTCCACCCAAATTTAAACCATAGACCAGGACATTTTCCATTTTTCTACAATAGCCTCCAATGCCTACTCAAGCCGGTTTAAGGGTATCTATTTATGTACCCATGAATGGGTTCCAACAGGCGTTCTATATAACATCAAGGCTCTCCAAACAACATCGACGTGTTGAATCTATATCCCCACAGACCCCTTATAAATGACCGGGCTTAAAACCCCGAGAGTTTGTAACTGAGACACTAATAATAATAATAAGACCCCATCGCCCGCTGATTTTACCAGTGCAATCAGTCAGCGCAGGGGCAGCCTGTGGCGAGATGTTGGGGAGTAGCGACCTCACGTACCCGAGTGCTCCTGGGGAGTTCTGTTACCCGCAAGGAAGGTGGGTGGGACAGGATTAGACAGCGGCGAACACCTCTCAATACCCCTGTGCCTCTCACCTAGGTGTTGCCCTTGAGCCATCCTAGATGTCGCTTTTTGTGGGGGCCCATCTTGTGCGGGCGAGTACCCGTCTGCCGGAAATAAAATTGAATACCGTTTTATTAGACAGGCGTCCGGTTGTTTATCAATTATCATCCCATAGCCCAGTATTTAGCCCATCGGTTTCACCCAGTTCATTTTAGATTCTAACAACTCTAAAATAATCCTTACACCCTGGCGGGTACTGCCTCTGCGTGCGTTCCATGACACGGGCAAGGGTAACATTCGCTCGGTGTAGGTACCCCTTTCATTTCATTAAAATGTCAAAAGGGCATCTACGTGTTGGGTTCGTCTCCGCGCACGTTTCCCAAAGGTCCGGAACACCATTGTTCCGTGATGGGAAAGATATACAATAATAATAAGAGCACGAACCCGAGTGCTCCTGAGAGTCGGTCAGGGTCTCCGTCTCCAGCATGTCTTAGCTTACCATAAACGGCAAGGATTATCAACCAAAATTGCTTGAAAAGCGGGTTTGCTTAAAACAGGGTTTGGGTAAAAAAAATATGGCATCACTTTAAGCCCGCGAAGTGCTTGGATGCAAAATCTCAACGAAGTCAGACTATTCGGATATGTTCTCCATACAAATCCAAAAAAAATGATTTTTGAGATCGGCAAAAAATAATGGCTTCAGTATTTTTTCTTTTGATAATGCAATGCAAAACGTTTCACAAGAACCCGCCAAAAACGCTCGAGTGTACAAGAGTTTCTTGATAAACAGTTCCACTATTCTTGTTAGTAGAGTCACGTCTGAAAACATCGACACAATCGAAGTGCCCAAAATATGTATAATATGGCCCATATATTAGGGTAGCGTATACATATTTTTGGCACTTTGTCCGTATCGCTATTTTCAGACGTGACCTTACCTAACTTATTGTGATATTAATGAAATTGTGATGATTTGTATAGTTTTTGTTGATTAAAAACGTATTATTTTTAAAAATATTTTATTTTGCCAAGGGATTACTCCCAGCAACTATGAAAATATTCCCAGGAAGAATGGGATATTTACCGGGAGTATTGGGGATTCACCTTGGCATATGAGATACGATTTCTAATGTTTCTAAAAAAAGTCCAAGGGGCCAAGTGTGGACTGAATTTCTAATAATAAAAAAGTAGGATAAAAAATTTACCCTATTTTCCCATGGGGGAATATTCCCGGGAACGTTTCCGGGAATAATCCCATCAACTAGGGTTTTTTCCCGGGAACGTCACATCACTAGTCCCTCCCACGGCCTTTGAAAAACCCAATTACATGCATTTGACTAAATAAAAAATATACTTATGTTTGCCATGTAAGCTGCTGACCAACTAGATATTTTTGTTGACCAATTCATATTTTCTGCTGACCAAAATTAAGAATGAAAACACTTATTTATTACTCTTTAGGTCACTGTTCCCTTATTTACCTACGCAAAATTGACGTACCGAAGTGAAATCTCAATTTTTTTTTTTTTAAGTTGTGATTGTATGTATCAATATGAATGTTCAAAATTAGTGCAATTTACAAATTCATGAAGTGCACTCATTTTAATTTATAAAAAAATACTACTTCAATTAGGCACTGGTAGACCACCCGAAGTTGTAGAGCCAGAACACGGTGTACGAGTACAAATATGTACCTACATAACTTACTGAACAAACCGACAATCACTTCCGGCTTACTTATTTATGGCCTGTTTATAGACTGATTACGAGCTTATTTTCTACTCGAAGCAAAAGGCCTGAACTTGCACTAGTCACTAAATCCAAAATCTACTGCCTATTATGCCTAATATATGGTTGGCAGAATTAATCAAGAGGCGATCGTTGCGTCATGTGCGAAGAAGATACAGCACGCTGAGAGCGCCGGTGGATCGCGCGCATGCCGCGTCCACACTACGTTGCATACTTATTCGTAACCGACGTTACGCAAACAGCTGTCGGTAATCAGATTTACCGATAGGTGCTGCAACCGATCACCGGCATCTAACGACAGAAACATTACAAATACAAACTCTTTAATAATAAAAAAACAGGCTAAGCTTATCTCAGGTAATTTGTAGCTCACATATTTGCCAAAGGTGACAGCTTTTAATCGGCGATAAACTGTAATTCCGTTAGTTAGGCCTGAATTTCATGTACGAGTAGGTAGGTAGATCTCTTGTGTGAGCCCGTAAACTGGTATTGTGGCAGCAGCGGACACCGTGCCGCCTGAACTTACAAAGAGTAGGTTAATCTCTATATTGCCACATGATTGCACTCTCATACAAACAAAAAAAAGCGGCCAAGTGCGAGTCGGACTCGCGCATGAAGAGTTCCGTACAATTTAAGACGTATTAAAAAAAATCTTCTTATTAGGTCTTGTTCAACATTTTACCACTTTGGACACACATTTTACCACTTTGGAAGTGTCTCTCGCGCAAACTATTCAGTTTAGAAAAAAATGATATTAGGAACCTAAATATCATTTTTGAAGACCTATCCATAGATACCCCACACGTATATGTTTGATGAAAATTTTTTTGTTTTAATTTTATGACGTATTAAAAAAAAACTACTCACTAGATCTCGTTCAAACCAATTTTCAGTGGAAGTTTGCATGGTAATGTGTATCATATATTTTTTTTAGATTTTTCATTCTGTTATTTTAGAAGTTACAGGGGGGGGGGGACACTTTTTTTCACTTTGGAAGGTTCTCTTGCGCAAACTATTCAGTTTAGAAAAAAATGATATTAGAAACCTTAATATCATTTTTGAAGACCTATCCATAGATACCCCACACGTATGGGTATGATGAAATATATATTTTTTTTTAATTTCATGACGTATTAAAAAAAAACTACTTACTAGATCTCGTTCAAACCAATTTTCGGTGGAAGTTTACATGGCAATGTATATCATATATTTTTTTTAGATTTTTCATTCTGTTATTTTAGAAGTTACGGGGGGGGGGGGCACACATTTTACCACTTTGGAAGTGTCTCTCGCGCAAACTATTCATTTTAGAAAAAAATGATATTAGAAACCTCAATATCATTTTTGAAGACCTATCCATAGATACCCCACACGTATGGGTTTGATGAAAAAGATTTTTTCAGTTTCAGTTCTAAGTATGGGGAACCCCCAAAATTTATTGTTTTTTTTTCTATTTTTGTGTGAAAATCTTAATGCGGTTCATAGAATACATCCACATACTAAGTTTGAACAGTACAGCTCTTATAGTTTCGGAAAAAAGTGGCTGTGACAGAATCGGACAGACAGACGGACATGACGAATCTATAAGGGTTCCGTTTTTTGCCATTTGGCTACGGAACCCTAACTAGTGGTATACCTAAATTTCGATAAGTATTATTAAATTGCGAACACGAACATGGATTTCAAGCCTTACTGATCTTACTGTGGTACATTTGATGATCTGTGTAAGACTGTTATATAATATTTAATATGTCTGAATATGTATCGTTTAACAAAGGATACAATGTGTTTGGAAAGCTATAGTGGAGCCGTTAACCATGTATAATAAATTTTATATCCACAAATACTGTATCAGTAGGTACCCAACGCCGTTGACTATTGAGCAGTTTTAGAACAATAAAGTAAAAGAATAAAAAGTAAAAGCCAATCATGCTGATATTCATAATTTAACAAACAAATCATTTAAAAATTACTACAGTTTGGTAAAATATATATATATATTTTTTAATAAATATTGCTATCTAAATGATTTTTCACTATGGGGTTCTCCAGGCTTGCAGTCTCCGATTGCAAGTAAGTCCTATGGAAATAAATATGGTCATAGGTCTGTTACTTTAGTTACGATTAAGCAAATTTGCCTTGTATTGGCTTGTGCTGTGAGTACTCAGACAACAATATATATAATATACAAAAACTTAAATGCATAGAAAACACCCATGACTCAGGAATATATCTGTGTCAGAAATATCTGTGCTCCTCACACAAATAAATGCCCATACCATCGGCTTCATAGGCAGGGTCAGCACTACCCGCTACGCCAGACCTATATTCATATTTCTGTAGCAAGACCCGTCGTATTTCAAACGTTACGCTATACCAAACAAGACCCCTCTCTGTAAAACAGCCTGTAAGGTGTGCATCTGTGCATATATTGGTCCCGCGCCACCGATGCCCGTCTGCGTTAATTCAAATTAACAACCGACTTACCGATCTTACCACGTTTACAACGTTGCATGAGGTTGCACATTAATATTCAAATGATACGAATAAGCACAAGGTCGTAAGAAATAATCCCAACGTGATTTTATATAATAATATGCACATTATCACCTATATTGTTAATGTAGGTGATATAATTAATGTTAATTTATTCGCTAAATACAAACGGGTTTTTCGATTTGACGCAATAATCAAGTAAACATATACCTACACGGGCCAAGTCGAATGTAGATTATGAAAGACTCTAAGGCACATTAGAGTTAGGTTAATCATTTAATTAAAAAAAAAAAGAAAGGTGATTGTAATATTCGTAATCAACAGACTACTTTTACGTAAAAATTAGGTTTTTATATTGAAATTTTAGACATCTAGGGCAAATGCCATAAAAAAAATCACTAGGAAACTCGACTGTAAGTATTTGCGAGGGCAGTGTCTTAAAGATTAACCGTAAAAGGTTAAAGTTGGCGTCGATAAAGAATAATCACGAAAACATGTGTAATTTTGCTTTTCAATTGTACACATATCGTTACCCTGGATACTATAGGAGTATAATTTTACTATAAAATAGTTAGTTATATAGCCGGAGGTTTTGGCTAGCAAAATTTTAATCAGAAGTATATACTTTCAATTAGTCTGAAAGTATGAACCTCAATAATTGAGGTAAAACGTTAAAAGCCACATCTTTCGTTGCAAGCTTCGCACGGCGCGCAGTAGGTATCTTTCGTTTTTTTCTAATTTCCTGGGTTTACAATGGCACTACCAGCAAGGTTTGGTGGATCAGATACTGGTGAAAAGGCGTTAGAATTTTAAGTTTTAGATTCTGTTTCGACGCAAAATTTAACCCTCTTTAATATTGAACTAAATGACATTTTCCATCGGACGTACCGTTTCCTGAAGCAGAGCAAAAGAAAGTATGAAAACAATTTCCAGTTTGCTGGAAATTAATTCTTCGAATAAATCTAATTTCTTTGGCCTATAACAAGTTTTCGCAAAACTTATCTTATTTACTACACCATCTGTGTGCCTAACAACGTCATTTTTAAGTACGTGGTATCTGCACTAGAAGTTAGAGCCCTCGTAATAAATTAGATTTAGTAAGTACTTATGTAGTTCAGAAGAGTTTATTACTTAAATCCTAAGTACTCCTTACATTCTGCACAATGATAAAACATGATGGCTGCTTTTGTCATTTTTCGCTGAACCCTATATCAAGTTTTGACAAATTCATATTATTGACAATTGCTCATAATTACTAGGTGTATTTATTACCTATATATAGGTATGTGGCGGGAGTTACGGAGAAATATGGAGAATATGGGAAAAAAGGAACCCTTAAAGTTTCGTTGTGTCTGTCTGTCCAGATTACAGACATACAGACATATTATTACGAGCGAAATGCACTGCGAGTGAGTGTGTGCAGTAGGTAAATTAGCGAATATGACCGTGGTATACTGACTCATGTTAGAGCCCGTGCAGACAGAGCACGCTCGGGAGTTCCAAGTTCCGCGTTCAGAAGGGGCGCAGTGACTATAGCAAACACAATAACAAAAATTAAAATGAAACGCAAAACTTTACACGTTGCTTTGGAACTATGTTGTATTATATTAATACAACAAGCGATTTAGGGACGGTTATAACACGAATCTCCCGACTGATCTCTGTCTACCCGGGCTCTAAGCGTACGGCGCGACTGACCGGCGGCGGTCATGTCGACAAAAACGGGAACCGGGAAGGTCATCACATTACTAAACTGCTGACCGTCTGATAGTTTTACTTAGCATGATAGAAATAGAATCGTTGTTGACATACCTACTCGTTTATTACTATGTAGGTTACAAACACTATGGTGGTTAGTGTGTTAGTGTGTCCATGCCAAATATTATCCAAAGCTTGATCACTATTGAATGTGCTCTGCACTGACAGTATTTAAATTAAGTGGCAGGTATAGTATAAGGGTTATTTGTCAACTTTACCCTTCAACAGCAAGTTGCAGCAAGATCGGTAATTCATTTATAATCGTGCTTCAGGTAGTGATTACACGTGTAAATATTATAGTCGGAATCACGAGGGAGCGTATAGTACTTTGTGTATTAAGGGCTAGAATTTACGAACGAGTGTGAATTGAATCCCGAAGCCGAAGGCGATACAATGTTTTTCATCACACTTGTGAGGAAAAAAAGCGAAATAAATTTACAGGCTTAAACATTACAACTCTAGGTCGAAATTTCTAATTTACGGCCCACATCATCTGTTACGTGTAAATTTTTGTTAGTTTATATTATAGTCTTAGCACTATTTCACATTATTTTTGACAGCTTAGTTTACAGTTGGGTATATATGTAGGTACTTACATATTAAAGATGAACCTTTTTTTGTTTCAGTTACCTACTGGCCAACAAACCAAGAATTGTAACCTATTTGTAATAGATACTTTATTGGTATTACCAATTAGCACTTGTGGCACTTGTGTGTTGTGAACATTTCCTTATCACGAGACTCTCACAGAAACGGAAAGTTATACGAAAGTGCACATCGACTATTGGGCGACGTTCATTTGTTTGGTGCCTACTTTAGTATTGGTAAGTGTTTAGCTAAACATAAATGGTTTAGGGTGGGGCTAGCAATCCAACATTTTTTTTATATGTTTATTATTGAAAATTACACTATGCTGGTGTTATTAGTCATTTCTGACGAAAGTCGGAAGACTAGCAGCATGCATTAAAGTGCCTAGTCATTAAATGAACTATTGTATATTTTACTGTTCATACTTGCTAAAGCAGAGGGATACATTTACTTGCCCATAACCCTACATAAACAATGTTTTTGAATTGAAATTTCGAAACATTTCTGTATTTTATTTTCATATTCATTTATTTCGTTATGCGCAGGTAGCTTACACGTCAAAACATTTTAAAGCTGAGGAATAATTATGGAAAACATTTTCAATTCAGAAAGGAAATTTCTCTATCACCGGTTTCTGATCCTGTAGAAGCACATATGGTATTCTGATTAGGATTAGGAACTAGGAAGGAAAAAACAAACTTGAAAAGCATAACGTCTATGAATGCAAAGCACTCTCTTGCATGACATGAGCCGTGATAATTATTTTTGTATACTTTATTAGAAATCTGGGAGTTTTCTTGACGGTTATTTTTCTTATCTGGCCGTGCCAAAGCGCTGATAAATTCATTTTAGTAATTTAGCCCATTTGGTTATCATTAGAATGCCCCATAGCATAAAAATATTATTTATGAATAAATCTTACACAAATCGCAATAAGTTCCGGTATTGGAAACCATCCGATACTGCATGCCCTAGTTTAGGGTGTATAGTTTTTAACTCTTTGTCGACCAAAAACTATTGTTTTATGTAGAATGTAAATAGGAGCTACTTATTCTTATATTAATAATACTAATATATACCTACATAAGTAATTAAGTATACAAAACTACACTGTGGGTATGTGGGTAAAGTAAGTGTCCCATCTTATACGCCCACGTCGCCATACTAGCTGTAACATAGAAAAATAGATAGGTACTTACTCATTCATAGGGAACTGATTGTACATACTTTGACTACAAACGAAAGCCGCCGAAACAAAACGTCGACGTCTGTTAAACTAATCAAGCTATTTACAGATCTAAGTGGTGCGCTATAAAACCTTACCTTACCTTTGTTGTAACATATTGTACAATGCGTACACAGTAATTTTATAGTTGGCATGTACCTACTTAGACCTAGTACTGCTGAGTTGATGACAAACTAAAATTGTTTCCGCGTGATGGAAAATCATAGTCCATGACCTTGACTGAGAACCACATGGGCGAATCATTTCTGGCTTTACGTATCCGCATAATGACGCGGTCGTCATTACGGCAAATTTTAAACTCATTACACAATCCAATCGGCAAACACAACGTTTAAGTAATAAGTGGCTTCTTAAAAACACAAAAATTATAAATCTTCCCATTTAGTAAATACCGGTTCTCTGAGGCCGCGAGGTCCTCTACCCATGTCCAATGACGGCAAAATGTATGATAACAATCACATCTCCTCTATAACAAGATCTCCATTCATTCTATTGGCAGCGTTCATTTATTGGTTATAATAATTGGTTTCTTTTCTGCCAGTTAAGTTGCTTCATTTATAAAGAATCGTGCAGTGTAATACCAAAGTATTATTTTACCAATACAGACTACTTTAAAATACGAATGAAGCACAGTTATTATCAGATCTCCGCGTAAGAATACTATACTTTGTGAAGATTTGACCCTGTCACCATGATGAGTAGTTCCGGCAGCCATTTCCGACAGCGGATGTGAATCTGGTGTCCTCTCATCAACATCACACCGGCATATAGGTAGGTACTATACATACATATACGAAGGGTTGGTCCACTAACACGACACGACTAAACAGATTTTGTAAACATTAAATTATTACCATAATTACGAGTACTAATTCAAGGGGTTTTAACAAAAAATAACACATGAAAATAAAAAAATGCATCATTTCACTTATTAAAAAAAAAACTAAAAACGTAATCATCCGTTCTTAAGAGGGTACTTTATAAAAGTCTTAGGGTTCCGTACCCAAAGGGTCAAACGTGACCCTATTACTGAGACTTCTCTGTCCGTCCGTCCGTCCGTCTGTCACCAGGCTGTATCTCATGAACCGTGATAGCTAGACAGTTGAAATTTTCACAGATGATGTATTTCTGTTGCCGCTATAACAACAAATACTAAAAACAGAATAAAATAAATATTTAAGGGGGGCTCCCATACAACAAACATAATTTTTATAAATAATGGCACGGAACCCTTCGTGCGCGAGTCCGACTCGCACTTGCCCGGTTTTTTGATATTATGTGTAAATCTTGTTACTCTTGTTAGGCTGATAATGTTTGATGGGATACGATACAAAAGTACAGTACCTATGCAACATAAAACGAAACCAGAAGTTGCAGCCTTTAGTGTTAGGTACCTACTATTTGTTTTTATGAAATAGCCCGATGGCGCTCACTTGTTTAGTTTGCGTTATGCCGCTTTATGGGGTGTCGGTTATGGTACTCAGGTATATGGCAGTAGTTTGGAGGTGGCGGCAGCGCGTACCGGCCGGCGCAGGTCGGGGACCTGCGAGCTGCGTCTGAGAGGAAAGCTGCCCGACCCAGTTTTGATTCCACCCGGACCAGTTCCCGCGTTTTACATAATTCCAACTCTCGCTTACTGCATCCATCTTAAGCTGAAATGTTTTTATCGGCGAGAGTCTGACTCAAAAGTAGATGGACAATAATGCCTTAGTACCTACTTTATGTATCTATAAAGTTCTATGTCCAATCCATAGGTCCAACCAGTAATAAATAGGTAAGTGATAAAGCATTACATTTACAGTGACTTTAGAACAGCAAGTATGACAATACCATTTGCGTGCAGGTATAGAGAGTTATTGATGTATAATTATGATGAACTACTGAACTGAGTAAATAAATGTGCATTATTAGTACTTTTCATTGGCATGCACAGATAAATAATAACGTAACTAAATTTTGTAGATAAAGCCAACCTTTATGACCAACAAGATGCTCTTAAATGATCTGTAAAAATAGCAGCACAAGCTATCGGCGGCCAGTAGGTACCTTCATGGCTTATAAAATAATTCGATGAGCTGTTCTTACAAGCATTGACCTCGAGCCCGCCATCGCCGCACTATCATTGCTCGCCTCTAAGTGTTTAACTTGTTCCACTGATTTTAACTAGATTGCAAAATTTTCATTTGATAAAAAAAAATTGTACCAATCATTTGCACACACCCATAATGCAGTATTTTAAGTGGTAGCTATTTATAACTAACTATTTGCGAATTGCAATAATGCAGTATAAGTGTATGTTTTATAATGTTTCAGTTAAACGTAATGTCAACCACTCCCCAGAAACGAAATCCCAAGATACTTAGGCGAGCACTGAAAGTCGTCAACAGTAAGCGGTGGTTATGCCCCCAAATAAGGCAGAACTGCTTTCGCAACAGTTCCTCAACCAATCCGTGTGTGCCTGTCCATGCGTGTGTGCCAGACTCATTGAACGATTAACAACCCTATCAAATTTAAACAAATTATACCGTAGGCTCTTAAAATTTGTAAATACTTAGGTATATACGTTGCTTAATAGCTTGTCAAGACACTTTTACTATTGGGTCGTGTTTAAGCTCCAACTTCCCTTCAACCCCTAAAGTAACTATATTGCGAAGACCCAAGGCCAAGGGCCGAAGGCCCGGAGCGCCCCATCGGACCGCCCAAAAACGCGAGGCCGAAGGCCGAGCTGCGGGCGTGCGTGCTCGCACGCGGACCATTCCTTGCAAGCAAAAGTACAACTGCTTTACTTTTCCCTTTGGAAAATAAACTTTTACACAAAAACAACAGCATTAATAACAAGACCAAAACAACAACACAAACAACTAAACAACAGCACCACGCACACCGCGGAGCCCTCAGGCCCCGCGCACAAAGCAACATGCATTATATTGTAAAATATTGCAAATTAAATGTTTCAACTACACAATTCGGAAAGCTACTAATACGACAAGTTTGTATAAATTATGCTAACTAAAAATACGAAATTTCTATAGTACTTGTCAAACCATTTCATCCTTGTCATAGTATATATAATGAACCAAATTCGAAATATCGTGCAGTAGTCATTATATAGTGTGTCTCAATCAATAGTTACTCAGTTACGTGCATGCCAAAGTACACATTTTCTCAGTGAAATCGCAAACATGTGTATAGGTCGCGCTGCGCCTGCGCAGTGCGCACCGTCTCGTGATCGTCTCACCTCGTGTCGACATCCTTAATAATTCAATCAAGTGCAACCTGAACGTATCTTTCACGAAACATCTAGTCCAAATTGGCGTCATCGAATTCTAAAATGCTTCCACTGAACTCCAATCTAAAGCCGTATCTTGGTAATGATTTATTTGTTTCTGTAAATCAGGCTGTCGGACACTCACCCAACATCATTTTACGTATTTTCTTTCCTATATTATAATAAACGCCTGGTTTCATTTAGATCTATTGGACAGTAAATTCAATAATTTGTTGCCTCAAACACGTAAAATTATCGCTCCAGAGAAATGCCCCTATCTGGTAGCAAATTTTATACCTATTATAGATTTAACCCTGTATTACGATGTAGGTTAGAAACAACATAACTTTTGACCTTCTTTTGCAGTTTATTTTTAACCAGAATCAATACGAGTAGTGCGCTTTAAAGGGCTTACGAGTCTTAAATTTTACACCTTGAATTTGTTAACTGATGAATGACTTGAAATAATATCACACGTGAATAATAGTACTTATTTTCAGTCAAAAATCGTCCGAATCACGAATATACACCAGTTGGCATGCACTTGCCTATCAATCAGGCTAATGGGTTATGTAATTCAACATCTTCATGTGGTCCGCTCTGGCTCTCTCCCGCCGAGTGATGTAATGCAGTTAGCAGTTCAGGTAACTTTCTACTTACACCAGTGTCTTCAGCTCCTCTTGCTGAATGCAATTTTGGTGCAATTCTCGAAATACCAGTATATTAAATATATCGTAATGGCACATTTTAATAGAATAGAATGATTACAACAGAAGAATATCTACATACAGATAGGTGTACCGACATACAGTTATTATAATTATACTTAATGCCAGCAAAAGGAGATAAACAGTGTAGAATAAGAAGTTTCTCAAATCAAGGCATAGATTGAGTGAACCTAAGTTTAGATACAGAGAACCCAAAGCCAAAATGCTAGAAAAATATAAGATAGAGTTATAGAACACAGAAAAGACAATGTAGAAAAAGACAATAATAAACGGATGTTGTTGTTATCCTAAGGCATCCCAGAGGTGCAGGCGGCTTTCATATGTTGTGGCCTCGCCTTACTACTCTGCAGCAACACGTTTAGCTTTTTATAATGGTAATGGAATTAGATTTCTGTTTAGACATTGCCCAGATGCCATCACATTTTCATTTATTAATAAAACAAAATTAGAATTATTTCCTAAAAAGTAACGAAGTAACGACTTTCTTCTTTTAGTACGCTCTCCAGTGTAGGTGATGCGACATGCACTGACTCCTAGCCAGTTTTTCTTATGAACTTTTTATCAGTTTTTGGTAATATTTAAATAACGCCTTAAAGTAAAAGTAACATTGTATTAAGTTTCCTAATCAGAAGTAATCCCAATGACTGCGCGTTGATTAAGTGTGACAAACGTAGCTCATCGAAACAACGCAATTTAACTTCTCTGACAATTCTCTATCGATTAAATAATATAATGAAATGTCATTATTAGGGCAAGCAATAAGAAGATATAGAGAAAAATGCTTGGAACACAATTTTTCACTCTGTAACTTTGTTTGGACTAGTTAGGAGGTGAACATATCAAAAATCCGCGGCCTTAGCCCTTGAACCGGGGGGAGAGGGGGGTTTGAGGTCCCATTCTTCTGTTTTTTTACTTATATCTTGGAAACTTTGCGTCTTAGCGACATGACTACTTACACAAAACGAAAGCTGGTTGAATTTGCTACCATTAACTAGATTTTTGATATCTTGAATAGTTTGAGATATCTTAAGTAGTTTGATCCTCTCTTTAAAGTTTATTTTAGGGTTATCAATTTTATCTTGATATCTACAAACACCTGTTTTTAAACTCCTCTTCACGCTTAAACCACTGAACCGGTTTTAGTTGGTATAGAGATCTTTGAGTCCCGAGATAGGACATAAGATAGATTTTATCTCAAAAATCATTCTTTAAAGGTGTGGAATGGAGTGTGGGGCATATTCAGCTTCTTGGCCGAAGCTGAATTCCTGAAGTTAATACTTTTTAAGTTTAGGATTGAAGTCATGTTTGGTATTATTTTCAACTAAATCAAACATGAAGACCATCCCAAATTTCGTCTAAATCGGTTCACCAGTTATTGATTTCCCATACAAACATCCACCCCACTTTTCATACCTTCAAAAGATAATTTTGGTTATAAAAACTATCCTATGTCCTATCCTGGAACTCAAACTATTTTTAATTTCAACGAAATAGGATCAACGATTTATACGAAAACGATACCAAACACGGCCTAGCAGCTTCACTGATAAAGATATCAAGATAAAATTGGGAGCCCTAAATAAACCAAAAAAAAATTATCTCAAAAACGATTCAAAGTATCGAAAAACTTGACTCAATAAAACTTGTAACAGAGCTAATCAACTTTAATTTTGTTTAAGTGGCCATGGCACTAAGACGCATAGTTTCCGAGATATAATCGAAAAACCGATAGAAGGGGACTTTCGGGCTAAGGGGACTTTTGATACGTTCAACTCCTAACTAGTCCGAACAAAGTTACGAAGCCATAAATTGTGTCCAAGCATTTCCCTCTTTAACTTTTTTGAGCATCCGTTGCCTGGCCTATGTGTTTTTTACACGGCTATGCTACATTGCTCCATTTGTCTGAAGGAACCTGATGTAGGTGTAGATGCCTGTTTAACTAATGACTTGATACACGTAAAACGTGCAAAAAATGCTTAGTTTTGTCATATTTAAAGCAAGATTGCGGAAGATTTTCAAAAGGTTGAAAAAGTTTTCGGATCTTTTCTGAAAAATTCACAAGAAATAGAGGAAATTTACATTTTGTAAATGGATAGTTTGGTTCCCCATACAACAAAGGTGAGATACTTATGAAGATTTACCACAAGGAAAATTCGCAATTTAGTGGATACATATATAAATTAACATATTGACCTTCAACGTGCTAGTAGCATTCTGTACCGGTCCAACGGCGGTATCATGGTCGCATTTTTATCACTTGTCATGTCATGCGTCACTTTCGCACTTACATACTTGCTAGAACGTGACAGGCATAGTGACAAGTATTAAAAATGCGACCGTGCTGCCACAGGTGTATTCTGTAATAAAGTTATTTGTTTTGCGAAAAACAAAAGACAAAGTACACATTTTTTTGACAATACATATTTTTTGACCGTTTGACATAGTTATTTGCATAATAATTTAGGGCAAGGAAGTTAACGTGTGGTAATTAAATGTAACATAATTATGTCTATATGACCTTACACATGGTTTCCAACAGTAGCTCTAGGAAGAACGCCCAAAAAGATAATTATAAGCTTCTATCAATTAAACACCCAAGGTTGAACAAAATTGGTTTTTGTCTAACCAACTTTTTTTATTTCTTTTAGTAACAATTTTGATTATTTACGTGTATGCTGTTCATGGGTTAAATGTTTATCATGGAATACACAGGGGGAGGCCCCTGACGCCCCTTTTTCGCATGAAATATGCCCCGGTTGACAGTTTGACATTAAGACAGTTTTTTTTTTTGGTTTTTGGGAAAAATATACATTTTAGGAATAAAGTGTCACTAAAAGAAATAATCCCTAGTAAATTCTTAACAAAAAAAGGTTATAATTTTCTTTTATATGATGCACCATTTTCATGCCACCGCTTTCTTTTCCTATGCGCAAAACAGCAAATGCCGAAACGAAGAATTATCTTATTTATATTTTTTTTATTAAGGGATCTTTGGTGAATAATTACCTACGTATATACATACAAGTATGTAATTCTATATTTTGATGCTTGACTTGAGTTTATAGTAAATAAATAGAACCTGTACAGAGATAACGGCACGCGGCCGCCCGAAATCATTCGCTGATGTTGTAACATTTGCAAATGTTTGTTCATTTTATTACCTCAATTCATGTCAAGCATTAAACGACTTTCAATACCTACCGTTTCAAAATGTATTCCCAACTCCTCATTGATTATTACAAAATGTAAGTTGAACCATTACGTATACAGAATAGGTAGATAAATAATAAATATGCTGATTACGAGTATACTCTCCACTACCCAAAATCAGACAACATTAGGCATGTGTAGGGTGTGGGAATATCTACTCTCATCTGATATTTATTTGTGATAAGAAATAAATGATATATAATGTTCACACAGACAAATAGATTGCCCAGTAAAATTAAGTACGCAAAAAATGTTACTTTTATCCTTTCTGTTATTTAATCGTATATGAAAAAAAAATATAAAAAATAAAATATATATATGTAACTGTAATAAGTTGCTTTATCAAAAAGTTAGCCCAGTCCATGGTTGCCTAGATTAACCGATTTTTTCTAAAGGTATATTTACATCGATACTTTTAGATAAAAATCTCTTATTAATAAAAATTCAATGAATAATCAAGGGATGTCGCCAATAAGGTATAAACTTAATTAAGCCGGAATAAAAAATTATATCATTAAATAAATTATATTATGGTGCAAGTCAGTCTGTCCGTCTATCACATTGCTAAATATTTTTTTCAGTGGGTCGCCCTTAATTTCTAGTATTATTGAATTTTTTGTTAGAAAAGTTTATCTCCTCTGTCACGGTTCTTGAGATATAGTGCAGTAGACTAAGTCCTCTGGTAAATAGACTGACCGATGGACGCGGAGACTCCGTAATAGGGTCCGTTTGCCACTTCAGGTACGGAATCCTGAAAATGATTTATTAAATTGGGTATAACATTTTATTTACAATAACTATATAAATAATGGATAAAGGTATACATAGGTATTACTATAGCTAGCTTAAATCTAAAATAGGCCCTTAAGGCATTGTATCAAGGATGCTGGCGGCATTTCCTCGTTGTATCGCAATGCTGATATCTTGTGCGAGGAAGCCGCCAGCTCTTCGGTCACCAGTTACGTCAACCAGACGCTTTGCGATTTCTGCAAAATACTTGTGCGCTCTGGGACCTAAATACTAAATACTCAAAACTACCGAAATACCTATTAAAAAAACCAATCGATTTTGAAGTTACAACTTAGAACACACTCAGGTTTAGTGACCTGAACTAGACAAGCACGGTTCACGGGGCATAATTTGCACGGAGTATCTACGGTTTGTGGTAAAGAAATCGCTAATGATAAATTGCGAACCACTTGGGCAATTGGTTGTTAGATTTAGAGTTTTTAGGTGAAGTAGACGTGGCGGCTTTCTGATGGTCAGCTCCAATCTAATATATACCTATATACATAAAATCACTTTACTTGCGTATAGATATAAGGCTAAGCGTAATGTAATACTGCTTTATAAGGTTGAAATAATTCATCTTTTGTAAGCCGCTCAAAGGCGACGGGTAAAAGCCATAAAAAAAAAACAATTAACAGTATCTCGAGCGAGCCTTATAGACCTAAAGACCTGTGAGAGATAGGATTGATATTGGTATGAATATCCGGTTGCAGCGGAAGTAACGGTGAAGGCGTCGCGTGCGCAAGCCGTGCGCGCGCGTGAATTGCGCTCACTCCACAGGTAGGTACTTAATCTAAACCGACCAGACATTTTAACAAATCACATAGTAGTCACGTCTGAGAATATCGATAAGAGCAAGGTTCCAAAAATATGTATACACGACCTTATTGCCCATATATTAAGGTGTATACATACAGCACGTATTTTGATACGACCACATAATCCAAGGGCAGTTAGTTTAGGCTGTAATTAATACACTTTCATAGGTTTTATAAAAAATAGACGACTTTTATTTTTTCATACAAAATAATTCAGCAAGCAAAGTATCACTACTTTGTTTTAACTCAAAACGTCTCATTAATGACGCGCTTCACAACTGTCACAACTGTCACAAGTGATCATGATGTACGAAATACATTACCGCTCGAAAAATATTCAATAATTAATTATGCTCTGGTAGTGAAGACTAAACTAAAAAAATCTTTCAGAATTGTTTTATATCACTAAAACCTACGTCTAGTTTAAGTTTGAGGTAATATCAAAAATACACACTGTATATTTAGCACTATCTAGGATATAATTTGGACACCCATCATTTCAAGTACCTACAACCAATAAACAACTACAGACTATGGCGTTATTCATAATCGTCTGCCAAATCTATCCGTAATTATGACGTTCCTCTTTGTTAGAAGGTGACCAAATCTACATATTTAATTTAAAAAATAGTTCATACCCCATGTTTAAAAAATTTAAATGTGTCAATGATACAAGCAGCAACGCACGAAACTTGCGATACTACGCACAAGACGGCATTCTTTAAAGAGAGCAAATTTTTTTCTCCCTCCTGAAGACACAAAATTTGGCACCTCTTGGAACTTACATACATTCGCACGCTTAACCCATAAAGACTAAATACCACGCCCACGCAGACACAGACACACAAACACACACATACATGAACACACCATTTTATTTCTCTTTTTCACTTATATTTTACTTTTACTTTTGTTTTGATTTTATATTTGTAGAGCCTAGCAAAGCACAGTAAGTATTTTGCTAACCTGCGACCGACCGATCTCAAGGGTCCAATCCGAAAACCAGCGCTAAGCCCTCTGCTTGGCATGTACTGAGATTGGAGCCCATTGCCCAATCATAAGTTCTAAATTTAATTAATTACCTATTTTTCTTATGAAGTTTTATTTAGTATTTAAGCTTATTATTGTACGTAGGTAGTTCATAAGGTTATTTTTGTGGCAATAAATATTTTCTCATTCTCATTCTCACCTTATATAATAAATTATTTAACTACATATATCAATGCAGTTACTAATCCAATGCTACCTAGTAGAGTAACGTTTTATTAAATTGTCATTGGTTTGATCACGAGCTCGATTATGTGAAATATTTCATCAGCCGCCGCAGGCACGCCACGCCGGTTGGCCTTGCACTGCTCTGCATTGTTTCGTATTTTGTCGCGATCGATTCGCGTACACTAGCCTAACGGATACTGGCAGGTATAATAACACTTCTATAAAATAAAATAATGTCCAAGGCCTAGACACTGCCTCATTACTGCGCAATTTATTCATTTCATATATATTCATATTATTAAATGGTTTTGCTTCCACCAGTAGGGAGGGTGACCAGATATCCAGTATTTTACGGGTTGTCCCGTATTTCAGGCACGAATTTTTCATTTTCCCGTAATTTGGCGAAACCAATACGGCACAGTATATTGTCCCGTAATTTTATGATCAATGTCATTTAATGATAAAAATACCTATTCGAACAATATCTATTTTCTCGCACACAGCGGTGAACACTGTGTTTATTAATATTTATTATTGATTTAAGGGTATTTCATTGGGAAAGTCAGATTTTTTTTGTATGTATATGTTATTTATTAGATAAATTCACATTTTCTTATCCAAATATGTAATTACAAATCGTTGATTTATGATTGTTTTAAGGGTAATTCATAAAGAAAACCAATTTTTGTATAGCTTAATATATGGATATATAGAATACTCTTTATTGGCACACCTCAGTAAAAAATACCTACAGCTTAAACAAAAACAATTAGCAACAATTATTGTATATTATTGTTATTTAGTTGATTATTTCACGTTTTCCTTTCGAAATAATACAAGAATTGTTGTGTTTTTAAAATTAAATATTGTTTTCCAAATTCTTTCATTAAGAAATTTAGCATTTGTATAGGTTATTTAATTGATTATGCCAAATTATTGTAATAAGAAGCGGAATGTAGTTTAATAAAAAAACAGCCTGTCCCGTATTTTTACCTCGAATCCCGTATTTTCAATGCAGTTATCCCGTTAAAAACCGGAAATCAGATATGGTCACCCTACCCACTAGGGATTAGCGCGAGATATTTTTTTAGTAATTTGTAGTTGACTAAGCCAAAATCGTTCAGAACGTGATGTGGTGCCATGTAGGTACAGTCGGCTCCCTAACGTAAGTGTCCACTTTTCTATACAGCTAGTACGGCGACATGGGTGTTTAGGGGAGGGAGGCCTAACGGAGAAGACTTAAAGATTTCATTCCATTCGATGATGAATTATCGGACTTCAGTATAAGAAAAAAGAATGTAATTTCTAATAAACGTAATAATCATTTAATTTAAAAGAAAAGACTATCCAATAACCCCTATTGCGCCACCCTCTAGCCTAAACCTGGTAATCATTTCAAACGAGGGTATTTAAAAAAAAATGGGTACCTACGGTGGAATTTATAATTCTATATGTTGCTTGAAATCCACATTCATTTAAAAGATTTGCCATATTAATATCATGCATGGCCAGATTTTTCGTTAATAAACTTTATTTTATTAATATGTATAAATTACGGATATTTCTATGGAAATTTACAATAACCTCTCAATCAAGACTGTATGGCCGTTTTTTCCCTTAAATCTGTTCATGATTCTTTAAGATTGTATGAAAAAAAAATTGTATCAAAGCAGAACAAGTAGTTACCCGCTTTGCCGTAGAGCGCTTTTTTAGTCAAGCAATAATGAAATTGAAAACGGAAAGTGCAACGTCCGAACTATTATCGTCTTTTGGGGTTAAATAGTACCAATATTATTATATTGTGTGAAACCATACCATGTTTGGTATTATCAATAGGGGAGACTCGGTTATACCATACCAGTTTTTACTTTATTTTGTTTTTGCAGGTAGGTACTAATGTGTTTGACTGTGCATACATATAAGTTCAATAGTTATATTGGCTACATCCATTATGAAGATGAGCGTTCTGGGATTAAATTAACAAAGTCAAAATGCATTTTTTCGGAAGCACTACCATCAGTACGATTTAGCCAGTGAGCTGGTTTAATCGTACCCCCCATATTAAAATTGTATCTTAAGTTTAAAATTTAAATAACAAATATTTATAACCGGAATCCGAAAAAATACATGAGACTCAAAAATACATGGCCTATTTTTAATTTAACTTGATATTATATATCTATGTTTAAATCGTGCCTATACCACTATAGGATGACTCACGCTAAAACGGTCCGTGTCCGGGCCGAAGCATCCGACACTTCAGTTTTCTATTGAAAACATCACGTGATCACCAATCACCCGTCATAGAATACGAAGTGTCGGATGCCTTTTCCCGGACCCGACCGTTCTAGCGTTTGTAGTCATGTCTCATTAGATTATTGAGCTTAATTCCATTGGAACACTGTTTGGTGCCTTACGTGTAAATTAGGTTGCTTAATGGGAAAACTAGAGGTGGTTCGATTTACCTAGCGGTACGATATAGTCGACTCTCCCCTATTATGTTAGATATACTCGTACCTACTTGTCTTCGAATTCTCCGATGATGCATTTCTTTCGTAGTTTTAACAAATGTTTGCATGTCTGGTGCCCGATCGGACCTTACAAAAACTCAAAAATATTTAAATAATCATTACATATGAATTGTTTGACATGCGCACTTCATATCGCAATAAAACAGCGCCCATCCGGAGTACCCGTTTCAGCCTCCTCTCCCTTAAGTTGAGGCACTTACTGTACCACTAAGTTTTGACCTACATCAATCTAATTATGATTATGTTATATAAAGTAGTCGGGCGAGTCTTACAAAGACTCCTGCCGGGGATCTATCTATCGATATACCTTATTTCAGGCAAATTCAGGTAAATGCACATGGTGAAGCCTTTCGCGATTGCAAACCGAAGCAATTGATAATGCTCTCCCACGCGGTCAGGGTTCGTTTACCTCCCGACAACTGTTCTCATTAAGTGCGTCTTGTTTCCGTTGGTCACTGACCATTAGTTTTACAGTTACACTAAATAAAACGGCCATGACTATCTATATAAAATTGATCAACTTATCGTTGTAACTACGCTACGTTCCCGTAGCTCATAATTTTTTTATTAAGTATATTTATTTTCAGGCACACAAGGGTCTACACAAAGTAACAAGTGCCTATGACTCAGGCTTTATAATTTGTAATTGAATCACTGCATTAAGTGTACACGTATTTAAGCTTACGAAGGTTGCGCTAAATACTTAATAATTGAACCTCGCAGAGGTCGTTGTGGGGGATACGTTACGTGTTACTGGCGCGAAAACAATCGCATACTGATCCCACGCATGGGAGGCCGCGCCGTGGCGGCGCTCGCGCAGCGCCGGTCAGATGCAACAGTACCAACTATAATAGCCTTTAGTCAAGCTGGTAACTCTGTTAACCATTTGGCCGCCAGACTAAGAAATCTAACGCGGCGTTACTGACGTCAAAACGAAATAAAAGTTTAAAAGTTGATTGAAATAGTTATTTGTGTCCCAAGGAATGGAAAGTACGATTACTACGATTCCTCCTGTGGTGCGCATACTATTTTTCTTCTCGACGGAGGCAGAAAGCGGCAACTTCGTTTAGCGCAGCGGGAGCAAAGTTGACGCTTTCCGCCCGGAGGGCAGAAAAGTTTTGTATTTTATTGTCGGCATCGTCCAATGCCGAACAATGACGTCGCAGTCACAACGTACAGGCTTTGCTTAGTATTAATTCTGTGGCCCTAGTGAAAAAGGATACAAGTCTCTGGCAGCGCAGGTGTAAAGGGGTGTAAGTTCCACGTAACACTTATGCCCTTATACACCTAAACTGCCAGAGACTTGTACCCTTTTTCACTAGGGCCACAGAATTATATGTTTATGGTAGTCCCGTTAAGCTGGTCTGGTGATGGACACCGAAGGCGTAAAGGATTAAATTATACTATTATGACGGTTTAAGTAATAATATAGACGGCATACAATTTTACTTAAAGTGTACACTGAAAAAAAAAGACTAGCCGAACCTTGAGTAACTGTAAAAAAATACTGACTTAAGCATAAAAGACATAAATTATAATCAATATCCTAAATCAACTTCATGCTTATGCCGTGCACATCCTTCGACGCTTTTGGTGGTATTGTTGTTATTGTTCTATATCTGTATAGAGATGCATTTTTAGTGATAAGACCGCCTGTTGTTACCTGGTTTCATGCTCAGTGTAGGGTTCCGTAATTACCAATCTATCATAATAAGCTAAACGGGGACTATTAGTAAGTAATAAGTATCATATACAATTATACATTATAAGCATAAACTTCCTACCTTCGCTTCTTAGTAAAAAGCCGGCTACGGTACGGACTAAGAAGATAAGACTTTTTGTAATAATTCAAAAACGGCTGGACCGATCATGTTCGATATAGTTTTCATTGAAAGTACTTGTTAAGTTTTTGTTTTAAGATTTTTTCATATTTTTTGGACCCATGGTTCAAAAGTTAGAAGGTGAGAGGAAACACCTTTGTTTCTTTCGGATTGATTATTTCTGTTTTTTTTTACTTTATCAAATAATAGTTGTTGGAGTCCCGTGTTCGTTTTAAATGACCTATATAACGATACCCCACACCATTGGGTTAAAGCGAAAAAAATAATAATTTTTATTTTACCTTTCTGTTGCCATACATGATTTATGTATCCATGGCAGCTTTCTAACAGTAACCATCACGGAGCCGCGGACGGATGAACAGACGGACACATAAGAGTTCCTAGTTGAATACGGAACCCAAAAAAAACAGGGACTTAGTTGTCATATTTTTTTAAACTTTATAATAGATACAAGGTAAGTAGGTAGTTATCCCTCAATCGGAAGCCAAAGCAAAGCACGTCTTCTTTTCCTACACCATTATTATAATTACTTCAATATTCTTATTTTTGTTATGAATTTAATACAGTGTACTAAACAAACATCAATGTTTGTCTCTTTGATGATCGTAGTTTACAAACTGTGATGAAACGACGATTCCAATATCTGTTGTTGAACAAAATTTATACCTACCTACCTAAACCTAACTTATATGGACAAATCTCAAATTCCTAAGTAGTTATCTAACCTAACCTTTTTTACGTGTAGGAATGCAGTTACGCATTCCGCCGACTAATTCATCACGGTATGCGACGTTGGTGACTGTAAACATGAGATCTAGAGCATTCAATCGCGATCATCGCCTGCTGTGACAGCCGAAGCTGTCCCCTCTCAGGGGCCAAGCCCCTGAAGCCGAAACTGCCCCTCACGAAGTTAGCGTGTAGACACCGTACGCTGGACCCTCATTACAACCTTCACGCCGGGAGCGAGCTTGAAAACCACAGGGTTTCACAGGGTCCACATTCAGTTGCATACAAGTTTTATTTTTGATACGCATAACAACTTGTGTCATAATCATCGTTGCGCATACAAATGAAAAGTCATATTATATTGTGTCATACATTTTAGTCGTAATATTTGATGACATACATAGCAGTTGTCATATATTTTTTGTGCATACCTAACGAACCTAACCTAAAATTTTATGCAAATTAAATTAATGACTATAAAAATTATGGCATAACTTACTTATGACAAAAACCCAGTTATGCTCAAGAATAAATCTGACTAAAGACTTTATGACTTACAATTATATGCATAAAGTGTCATAACAATTAAAATTATGACAAAAGTTGTTATGTGACCAGAGGGAGTCCCGGTTTCATGCCACACGGGCACCGGCACCAGTGAGCCTTCTCGTTCTGCCATTACAGGCCATCTGCGGGATATTCCCACTAGTTACCACCAAGTTGTTACAAGTGGTAACTACTGGGAATTTAGTTCCCACCTTTTACCACTGGTGGTGGTAACAAGTGGGAATTTTTTTCCCAGTAGGTACCAGTGGTAAAAGTTGGGATAAAATTTCCCAGTAGTTACCACTGGTAACAATTTGGTGGTAACTAGTGGGAATAACCCCCCTCTGCCTAGACAGGTTACGGGGTCCGCAGTTGTATACATGACAGTTTCTCCCTGTGCGGAACCCCCCAACTAGCTAATAAGTATTTGGTGGTGTTTCATATCCCTTAAAACTTGCAATAAGTCTTGATGTCAAGATATATTACTGTTAACTGTATATTGTTATATTTTGCTAAATAGACTGGTTTTATAACACTGCACAATGTTGCTAAACGCCTATATTTATCAAGTTGTTATATTAACCGTCCGAAGATTGATATAGCTAATTTTGTAAATGATAAACCAGATTCATTATTAGATTAGTATATATTATTACTGTAAGTGTAGGCACAAGGTATCGGAATTATCGCGTCGCGTTGAGGTTAAACGACAATGCGCAGCGCATATGATATGGGCGCGAGGGCGGCTCATGGTGACACGACTGTTTGCAGATCCCGCGTGTTGCCTCACAGCATTCACGCGACCTGATCGGAATTACCTAATATCGAGAAGGCCTATATTAAGAGTATTAAGTATTCACAACGCTTGCCGAATGAAACGCTATACACCGTGTTTTTATTGAATTAGAATGGCATAATGAATTTTCAAAAAACCTTATTCTTTAAGTAATAAAATGTTGAATATAGCGATGTTGTAACACGGGCATTACATTTAATTCAACCAAACAATTGAAAACTGTGACATATCAATGTCATTTCGAACATTGATAGTCCGAGATACTTAGTACTTAACTTTAGTTGCTAATGAATAAACTCGTACTAAACACTAATCAATATGTAAACAGGCCCTAAGGCAAGTGTACACGCTCGTAAGCCTAATAAGAAAAATACTAACTATCGATTATCTCCGAAATGGAGTTAATTAGAATACCGGTGTCTTTGGGAAAGTTACTTAATTTAAGCTCAGGAATGCACCCTTGAAATTAACGGAAATAAAAAAGCACGGTGTATAAAATAAACGAGCATAAATGTGGTCTATGTTATACTCGGATCAAATTACACTGTTCACCAGCTTAAAACGAATCCTAATGTTTCGTGCCTACATATAGCGTCCTGAGGAGGATCTCTGATTGTTTCATGGTCACTTAAAAAGTAATTTATATGACAGTATATTCGAGGTTGATGCTGACATGGAACGTATGACCTTGAAGATCGTCGGTAAGAATACCAATTTGGCGGAAAGACGCTCAAGATTAATTCTACTTACTTACTTACCTGTATTTGACAACATACACTTGACTGTATTCTAGCAAATAAATAATTTGATATCTGTCTACCTACTGTATTTCACACAACAATGGTGTTTTTTTCTAAAAGTAGGTTGACTCTAAATTGATGAGCTTAATGGGAGATATGTGTATTAAACTCTCAATGCATATTCAAATTATTTCGCATTTATTTATTTTACATAGATTAGGTATTCTGATTCCGATGACTCTCCAATTTCCTTTCTTCTATGACGTGTAATTACTAACTATTAAAGTTGTATGTAATTTTAATAAAGCCATAATTTTTAAACTTAGTTGAATTTTAAAGATTCTTGATGCGTGGTTACACATAATATAATAAAGAGCTTTATTTCTTCCAAACATAGTTTAAACAAAATAAATATAGAGATAAAAGTAAAAGAATATACTTAACTTAAAAATATGTGGGCCCCTTTCGGGTAAAAGCCTCCTCCTAAGGTTACACATAACTTAATCGAACCAAATAAGTACACACCAAATTCAGAAACTCTACTGTTTACATCTGTTGATAAGAGAAACTTGATATGCTTTAACTGAGTAACTAATTAAGTAAATGACATGGAAATTTGATGATTCTTGAAAATACGAAATCCATACGTCACGGTCTATGAGGTACAGAGGTACCTAATGCAACGCAACGTGGCTTTTGCATTTTATTGTTTGTTGTGTACCAGATAATCAGGTTGCAATCGTGATAGTCCATATAAAAAGGGACCTTATGGCGGTCGGCACTTACGTCGCCTTGTACCGCATTAGTATTAGCGCGCTGCTAATAATGGCATTAGCGCCGACCGCCATAAGGCTGCTTTTGATGTGGACTGTCACAATTCTATACCTAATTAAGAGGGTTTCCTAGATTTTGCGGCACTTTAAGACATAGTCCTCATTTTCCTATTCTAAACATGATTGAAAATATTTTGACACAATTGGTTGTATACACACCACAGCTACTCCTATGCCTCTATGTTTGATTTTATTCGAATTTTTATTTATAAATTTTTTGTGTGAAATCATTTTTTCGCTCCTGATTTTCACAATAATCAAAAATTCGAAAAAAACTCAAACGTAGGGGCGATAGCTATGTTTAATATACATCAAATTATGCAAAAATATAATTAAATTAATTATTTTAATTATTAATTATGCAGAGAGGAAAATGAGGACTACGATTGCACGGAGAAGCGGCCGTCCCCTTTCCTCTTAAGCTTTCCCTTCTTTTATCAATATTATTGATTACAATAATTACAAAAATAATCATACAATTTAATATTAGCATATTTACGTAACTTTGATCACAAATGCCAGGAATGGAACCTACCCTCTAGATGCGCTCATGAAGGAGAATAGTGACGGAGAGATGAAAGGAATTGAGAGTTGGGAAAAGCCTAACAAAAATAAAGATTATTAATTCAGAGCTGTGAAAAAATACTCATATAACTTTTTACGATACTTTGTTATTATTAGGCAATATATAAATGATAATTATTTACAATAGCATTTATGAATCTTAGAATACGAGTAGTGCCCGTGGTCAGCTTTTTGACGTAGTTTAGATATAAAGTTCGAAAAAGACCTTTGGACTCCGTTTTTGTCCATTTTCGGAACACAAGTCAATCATCTTTATTAGCTGGGCACAATTTTCAGCTGTCCAATTATTTTTATACACTCAATTACTCAAACAGCCAAAAAAACTATCAATCAGCTGACATTGTGGAAGGTTTGTGGGATTTCGGACTTTCTTACATACAAATGGTATGTTATTGGAGTCCAAGAATTGTAATGTCTGTCTGCTCAAACTTGCCCATAATACTTGTGTTTGATATTGCCTGGTATTGAAAAATTATACTTCGTATCCAAATCCAAGACAACAAATATAATTTACTAGCAGCAGTACACGTTATCGTGCAGTCCAAGTCACACATTTTAGAGATTATAGTATTTAAAAAACAAGTTCGCGCTGTCCCTCTCACTCGCTACGCTGCGTTCCTGCTTCGACATCGCTCCTCCAGTACTCATTACATGTTTTTGTGTTAGTCCGAGTCACACGTATTTTCGCCAAAATAGTGTTCCTCTAAATATGTGTACCTAATTGTGTTTCGATTAATGTTTATTGTGCGCTGAATAAGAAGTATACAATCAAAACATTATTTGAACTGCCGACCGCCGTACCCTCGAACGAAAAATTGATGTTTATTCAGCTCGGCAAGCCTAGTCTCGTTTGCCATACTTACATGGCAGTTAAACTTTCAATTTGAAATTGTAGGTATATTCGTTTAGCGTAATAAACTTATTACCTAAGAAATCAAGTAAGTAATTTTTACGTTCATACGAAATCACTTACTACAACTACCTTCTTTTTTGAATAAATAAATTACGGAAAAAATAAGTATGGGGCTACAAATAGATTACAATTTGAACTTTAAATAATTGTAATACGTACTATTATAGTATTATTTACTAATATAATATTATTTAGATTTCATTTTATGATTGCATAAAATGCAATGTTCACTCACAATTTTTTTTTTACGAGATGCGTACAGATTTAAATATACAAACCATATCTGAATAAAGTTAATATATACCTACTAGGTAATCGTTTCACGAAAGCGGCTTTTACCATGTCCGATCTACCCTACCATACAATAAAACAGATAACAATGGTAATCCTTGCCGATTGGTAATAAGTGCCTATGAATGATAACAAAACGCGTCTTTATGCAAATGTACATACACAGTACCAACAAGTTTAATGAGCGTCTTATGAGGATACCTATAGGTATAAATATACAGGAGTAATGTCAATCAATACACAATCTATAAGACATTGGAAGACTATTTAGTCTGACTGACAGTTTAAAGTGTTTAATGCCATTAATCGACGTATACAAACGGGACGTGCTATGCGTGCTCCGATACCGTGCGCCCCATGCCCCATATGAGGGCCATAGTGAATCTATCGTATGGATCATGACGGATTAGGTAGTAGGCTTTAATCGGACATCGCGGTATCGTCGAGTCTTGGGTCCAATCGATGTGGTCGCCTCCTAAATTTGATCATCAGTTAGTTACCCGCTTTGTTATTATTAGACAGCTTTGATTAACATAATATAATATAATTTTAAAATGAAATATATTATGGAAAGATATACTTGATTTGTGTAATATTGTGGACTCCGTCTAATAATAATTCTCCTTTCCGTGAGTACTTAGAAGCTTAGGTTTACTGTGCAACAAGATATTCATCAAACAGAAAATCGGTATTAACTGTGTTGATTAAAGTTTTAATGTAATTTTATAATGCACATTAATTAATAGTTCAAAATTAAAACACATATTAAATAAATAATTTCTTATAAATGAGATGTCGACATGGTACTATATTTGCCCCACTTTAATAGTGAAGAGGCTATCATTACTCCACAATCATTGTGTCGAGGGCTCCGCTTTCACAGCGTCGAGGTTATATTTGCCCCACTTTAATAGTGAAGAGGCTATCATTACTCCACAACCATTGTGTCGAGGGCTCCGCTTTCACAGCGTCGAAGCTATATTTGCCCCACTTTAATAGTGATGAGGCTATCATTACTCCACAATCATTGTGTCGAGGGCTCCGCTTTAACAGCGTTGAAGCTATATTTGCCCCACTTTAATAGTGATGAGGCTATCATTACTCCACAATCATTGTGTCGAGGGCTCCGCTTTAACAGCGTCGAAGCTATATTTGCCCCACTTTAATAGTGATGAGGCTATCATTACTCCACAACCATTGTGTCGAGGGCTCCGCTTTAACAGCGTCGAAGCTATATTTGCCCCACTTTAATAGTGAAGAGGCTATCATTTCTCCACAATCATTGTGTCGAGGGCTCCGCTTTAACAGCGTTGAAGCTATATTTGCCCCACTTTAATAGTGATGAGGCTATCATTACTCCACAACCATTGTGTCGAGGGCTCCGCTTTAACAGCGTCGAAGCTATATTTGCCCCACTTTAACAGTGAAGAGGCTATCATTTCTCCACAATCATTGTGTCGAGGGCTCCGCTTTAACAGCGTCGAAGCTATATTTGCCCCACTTTAATAGTGATGAGGCTATCATTACTCCACAATCACTGTGTCGAGGGCTCCGCTTTAACAGCGTTGAAGCTATATTTGCCCCACTTTAATAGTGATGAGGCTATCATTACTCCACAACCATTGTGTCGAGTGCTCCGCTTTCACAGCGTCGAAGCTATATTTGCCCCACTTTAATAGTGAAGAGGCTATCATTACTCCACAGTAATTGTGTCGAGGGCTCCGCTTTCACAGCGTTGAAGCCATATTTGCCCCACTTTAATAGTGAAGAGGCTATAATTACTCCACAATATTGTGTCGAGGGCTCCGCTTTCACAGCGTCGAGGCTATATGTACCCCACTTTAATAGTGAGGAGGCTATCATTACTCCACAATCATTGTGTCGAGGGCTCTGCTGTCGTAGTGTTGAGGCTAAGTTTGCCCCACGTCATAGTGAGGATGCTATCATTACTCCACAATAATTGTGTCAAGGGGTCCGCTGTCGCAGCTGTCGCAGTGACGAAGATATATGCCGCACTTTAAGTTATATGTACTATACGATTCCACAATAATCGTATCGAGGCCTCCATTTCCGCAGCGTCGAGGCTATATGTGCTTCATTTTAAGTGTCGAGGTTATAATGCTTCGGTCATTTGGTTCTTCGGTTGCTTTGCTCCTTTTGGTCGCTTCGCTCTTCGGTCGCTTCGCACTTCGGTCGCTACGCTCTTCGCCGGTCACTTCGCTCTTCGGTCTACAGTCGGTCATTATACATATCTCAAAATGATATCGTCAAAGATATATAACGTTGCTCTACTATAACAGTGTTGATGCCAATGTAATGATTGAAGACTTTAATAGTATTGGAAGTAGCTTTACGCATGTAAATATAAGGGACTAAAGAGCAAAAATATTTAAGGTTGAGCTAAAGTTTACAGGACTTGTAAAAATAATGAAATATAAAGGAGGTTCTTGTTACGCTGAGGTAATTTAATAGGTGTTAATGCGGCCTAAAATACCTTAAACAAAATGTACGCAATGTCATTGCCCTTACAGACAAAGAAATGCTGTATGTAAACAACATATAGGAAAAAATATATCTGTAAACACTTTAACCCAAATTTATGATTCGTACTCATATCACGCTGTTATATACTCCTAATAACTTCAAACGTCAGCTTTGATATGCTGTCAAGAATATACCATATCAACGAGCCTAATGTAATAAATCCGGTACAATTTACTTACGGATTCTCAGCTCCAAACTTCAGGGGAACATCGCCGCATCAAACAAGAGGTGAACCGCCGTTGATGCACTATCCCGCGACGCGAAATAAGTGCTGTAAATTGTGCAACCATGCAACTAGAGTTATGCTGCCACGTGTTGCAGTCGCTTGCGCTAAGTAGCTAGATTAATAATCGCAATAAAGGGTTGAAATCCTTTAACAATAACATTATTATTGTCTGAAATGTAAATGCTCGGGTTGTCATATTGTCTTGCTGTAAAAGAAAGCTTAAATAGTTTTCATTTTTCGTCGCAATGCACACTGTACAGTTTTATTGTAGGTAACGTTAAAAAATGTTACTCCTTAAAATGAAGTACAAGTTACAAGTCATGCCAGATATTTTGTTCACAAATATATCAGAACTCAACACATAATCTACCTAAGTTCCTTGCCACTTGTTAGCGTAGTAGCCATCATCGTTCAGATACGCATAAGCAGATGAGATTAGCTATTTAGTTATAAATAATATCATATTACTATTTCTTGATCTGTGGTAATAACTAAAATTAGTCCATCTATATTTTCAAAGTGATAAGTTTCAAATACTTAATACCTACAGGATACTCTACTAGTAATTGTCCAGACTTAGTTTTAAAGTACTTACATATAGCCTTGATATTTATGGTAGCTTTACAATGAAGAAAATTCTCCTTTATCTACCTCACTCAAAGGCTATTTACCGAGGAAAGTATTGATTGCTGTATTCAAAATTAACTTTAAAGTGTCGTAACATAAAATTAGATTATATTTTAGGGTCAGTAACGCGCATGTAATATACCTCTGCAGTAGCGGGCATTCATAGGCTACGGTGATTGTTTACCATCAGGCAGGCCGTATGCTTGTTTGTCTCCGTTGTAATTACATCCAGAGAATGGTTGGTAAATTCTAAAGTATACAAAATGGTTTGTTTATATGGTTACAGACAGAAAATGCCCATCTAAAACTTATTTAGAGCCAACTAAAGCTTGAAAACACATTTACACTTAATGGCGTCCTGGCTTGTAAATGACATAAAAATAGTTGTACCTTGTGAATATTAAGATATATACAACTTTATCAATATACTACAGTGAAATCAAAGAAAGTTTTATACTTTTTTAATATTAACGAAATGAAATACCAAGAGCAATTTCACTCCTTAATTTTATTATGCTATACATACATTTTACATTTATACTATGTGGATACATAAATAATTATTTAAATTGGATATAAATTAATAACTTCTAGGTGGTACGTTGTTCTCTTTAGTCAAACTCAATAATATCAGTATGTTCGTAACATACTGATTTGATATCGATATTTTATTTTATTTTCGCATTCAGGATTTGAATTTAAATACAAAGCTCTGAACATCTGCTAGTAAATTATATTTGTTGTCTTGGATTTGGATACGAAGTATAATTAATAATCAAACGAACTTACCTGTGAAGTTTGATTACAATTATGCGAGTATCCAAATCCAAGACAACAAAGACCCGCCCCCCATCCCCAAAAATGAAAATAAAATAGTCTCTGTTAATAACACAAAAATAACTCTGAAATAATGAGTACTGGAGGAGCGATGTCGAAGCAGGAACGCAGCGTAGCGAGTGAGAGGGACAGCGCGAACTTGTTTTTTAAATACTATAATCTCTAAAATGTGTGACTTGGACTGCACGATAACGTGTACTGCTGCTAGTAAATTATATTTGTTGTCTTGGATTTGGATACTCGCATAATTGTAATCAAACTTCACAGGTAAGTTCGTTTGATTATTAATTATTGCTAGTATAGTATCAACCATTTCCAGCTATATCAGTTTTGCTAAAAGGAAAATAACTTTCAACATCCAAACTGAATTATTTCCTTTTGTAATTTCGAGTCATCTAGCGACGCTGAGTGATCAGTGTATTTCGGAGGTTATACCTTCTAGCAGCATTCCAGACCTATCTTTTTTAATGATCGACAATTGTTCGGTTGGTAACACTTAAACATTTTGGCGGCATTGGCACCTTGTTGATTCATGGAATTCCTATACTTAAAAGTGCTTTGGAGTAAATTCAGGTTTGCCTTCGCTGGCCAGCCACTATAGGTAAAAAACTTAAGTAAGTCACCTGTTGTATGTAGTTGTGACGTGTTTGGATAGACATTTTTTTTGTTTGTGTGTGTCTTTTAAACATGTATTGTCTATTCGAACACGTCACAACTACATACAACAGGTGACTTTCTTAAGTTTTTTACCTATACCACTTTTGCGATTTATAGTCGAAGATTTCTATATATAGTAGAAACTGGTACATTTTCTGTACTAAAATGACCCACTGTGTGTCCCTTTTCCCATTTCTAAGTTAGAATTTTTAATATGTACAACACGTTTTCGCAGAGTTTCTTGTTTCCATTCCATTCTATGTTTGTAAAAATAAATATTTGAAATTCAAGAATCTCAAAAGAACTAGCAACAACTTTATTAACAGCATTTTTTGTTTATGTAGACAGTTTTGTGTATAAGTCTACAGAAAATCATTCTCATTTTTTGATTCGTTATGTCAAAATAGTATTTTATAAAATAATACTTTATCACATCACTTATTTGGAAAAGGGTTTTTTCTTCCCTGCAATTAAGGAAAAAGTGGCAATTTGCTATTCTACAACATTTTATTGCCAGTATAATATATTAACACAATGCAATATCAAAATAGTATGAATAGACGACAATACAATTACAATTTCTTTATAATCGCTTACGTGCATAGCATTTTTTTACCTTAAATGTAATATTTTCCTCATGTTCAGTGGACACATACTGAACATGAGAAAAATATTGGTAGCAAAATAATTTCCACCTTGGGCGTTAACTCATTGTTAATTCATTGTACGCACACGCCGTAAATATGTTATTTTGCTCCCCTGTGACATAATCTACTATTTCTATTATACAGCTTAAATAATTAAACAAAACGTAAATATCTCAGTAGATAAAATGACAGAAAAAAAGATATCAACGAGCTCCTTTTTTACTAAAAAGAAGCTCGTCGATTTTTTTTGTTCTATTCTTTGGCTTTGTCCTCGTGACCGCGGCGAGACGTGATTGGTCAAATTCATTATAGTTCACTAAAGCGTTTCGTAATGAAATCATTACAGTTTAGTCGGAAACCCATAGTAAAAAATATGCGATTATAGTTTGGTATACGAAATCCTTATTCAACCATTAATAAAAATCGGCCAAGAGCATGTCGGACCATGGTCAGTGTAGGGTTCCGTAGTTAGTTTCCGTCGCAATAAGCTAAACTGGAGCTTAAAGTATAGTAGATTGTTAACCAAGGGATTAAACGGTACCTACCTTTCACCCGAGTTAAACAAATGGGCAAATTTGTATAATCAGTACCTAATTAGTGTAACAGATTTTTATCTTAAATTTTAGCTTATTTACATGAATAATGCCAAATAACTTTAACAACCCATTTAATGTCGTAATAACGTTTAACTGTGGATGTATGTCTTATTACTATGAAGGGGAAAGTTTTTGCGATAACTCAAAAACAGCTAAACTGATCATGTCCGGTATAGTTTTCATTTAATGTCTTTCTAAAGTTCTACTTCCACGATTTTTTTCATATTTTTTGGACCTATGGTTCAAAAGTTAGAGGGGGGGGGGCATATTTTTTTTCTTTCGGAGCGATTATCTCCGAATATATTCACTTTATCAAAAAAGTGGCTGTGACAGAATCGGACAGACAGACGGACATGACGAATCTATAAGGGTTCCGTTTTTTGCCATTTGGCTACGGAACCCTAAAAATGTTTGTTGAAGACCCTTATTAGTTTTGAAAGACCTTTCCAACGATACTCCACACTGTAGGGTTGAAGCGAAAAAAAAATTCACCCCTACTTTACGTGTAGGGGATGTACCCTAAAAAAAATTAAATTTTTAGATTTTATTGTACGATTTGTCGGCTTTATTGATTTATATGTCCATGCCAAATTTCATCTTTCTAGCACTAACGACCACGAAGCTAAGCCGCGGACAGACAGACGAACATGGCGAAACTATAAGGGTTCCTAGTTGACTACGGAACCTTAAAAACGACATTGGTTTGTCTCACAAAAACTGATACATAAAACAAATGAATGAATGCCTTTATAATGTATACCTAATAAGTGGAGTCACTCGGATATGCTTGAATGCCTCTCTACCATGAAGAATCCATAATGAACCTCCCACAGCGTGGGGATAACGGTTCCTCGTTCATCTAACAACTACAGACTTTTGCTGGCCTTTCCTGACAGGTTAACATGGCTGCATCGCAAACTTGAGTCAAAACAGAATGAAAAACTCACTCATCTTATCAAATGGAACACGTTCTCTGCTCAATTAAGACCGAAGTTTATAGGTACCTATAGGTAATTCAACGTGGTACACGTATCTGACTATGTAGGTACCTACATACAATACTTGTCTGCCTGTATCATCTGCCTGCTTTGGTGACGTGCTAATTGCTAAATCCCGCTTGCTTTGCGAAAATCACAGCAATTTGCTAAACCGATCAGCGATGACAAAACAACGTACCTACCGCGTTCAGGAAACCGTTTTCGTTTATTCATCCAGGAACGCAAAGGATTTTTTATACGTTTGCGGCTACCGGTTAAAAAACGGTTCTATTGAGATACTTACCTAGAAGTTTATGCTAAATTCGTTCGTCTTTTGTTTTTGTGAAAACGAAATTAACTAACCCGTTAAATTGAAAGAACGAGTGAGTAAGTACTGCTAACTATTTCACGTATGAAGACGAGTTTAACTGAGCGTCTCCGAAAGCCGAGAGTGACCGGTATTATATCGTTTTCCGAAAACGTTTTCTTACCCGTAGTTCGAGTTCAAACAATTAACCGGTTTAAAAAAATATATATAACGGTATTGGGACGATATTAACAGGTATATCAATACCGGTAAGGCCTGGTACCCTACCTACATGTAACGACATATGAAATAATGTTAACCGAATTTCACAAGATCAAACTTGATAAGTAATATTATTATATCATTGTCTAAAATCGATAGGCAACAAACAAATATGCATTTAATTTTCATTACATTGCACTGTTTCGTGGAGCCGATTTCCTTGAATTACGCTTTTCAAATTGTTTGTTCATTGTACATGTATTGTAAGAAAGTGTCGAGAAATACATTCTACTTAACTTTTTAACAGCTTATTGGGATAATAACTACACAAATAAAAGTGAAGTCTACAGCCGACGCGACGATAGTCGGTGGACGGACGGCGGTGACGTAAGGCCACCATATGGTCCGCTTAGCCTTTCACAATTGGATACCTAACATTCCACATTAATATAAAGGTGTGCCGACTAATTCCTTCTAAATACCCTAAATAGGTACATTAGATATGTACACGGTGACACAAATTCAATTTCATTAATCAGAACAAATAATTTCACAAGACGTGGGTAGTTTGACTTAGTCTATAATTATATTAGTGACAAAAATGAATCAAACTTGCCTGTTTGAAGTGATGCAATAACAATCATACATAAATAACACAATCGGCATAACGAAGACGAACCTATACAGGATGCTCAATAGTCCACGGTGTACATACACATTTATACCTGCGGCAAATGATGATGATGATGGAACATCGTTTTGCAGAGCTGGTCCTGTTGACTCACAGGATGATTTAGGAAGGGGAGCGTACATGACTGTAGGTCCACGATAAAATCTGGTCATGTATAATCTAGTCTGCACTTTCTCAAGCAGTTCTTGGAATTTTAATAATCTGTAGATATAATACTATATAACACAAAATTATCTCGTATTGTAGCAAATTTAGTCTACTTTAAAAACGTCCTGAGAAGGTACTATCAAAAACTAGTCATTTAGGATTATAATCGCCCAAAACTAAAAAAAATAGAATTTTACGCAGTTTTTTCAATTGACAAAGTTCCGTTCGATGCTCGAGGTTACAAACTTGGAGAATTCATTGGGCCAACGTCATAAACAACTCTGCCAAAAAACAGATCTACCAGATTTATCGCAAACGCGTCATGTATAAAGTTACTGTATTACGAGTATGAAGAAGGAGGCAAATTGAATGGGGAAAAGAGTAGTATTTATTCGATTTGCAGACGACATAACAGCAGTGGCCTTAATTCAACAAAATTAAAAAGAGTGGAGAATGGAACAGATGGATCTAATTATTACACGATTTGTACTCAAAATTAACACTAATAAAACTGAAACACTAATTGCTTCAAAATTTCGCCCGGTTAAGGAAGAAACTGACATCAGAGTGACACATAAAGAACAAGTAAACAAATTTAGATATTTAGGCAGCTGAATTACACTCCAGATCTACAGATGAAATAGTGTCAACGATAGCAATGGCGAAAACAGCTTTCAACGCCAAAAAACATTTGCTTAAGGCTAAGATTTCTAAGAATACAAAAAAACGCCTAATTAAGATATACATCTGGAGCATCGCTTTGTATGGGTATGGGATCGAGACAATGGAGATGGGAAACGATGAGAGGCTTTTGAGGTGTGGTTGTGGAGAAGAATGGAGAGAATAAGTTGGACGGAGAAAAAAACGAACGAGGAAGTGCTGCGAATTATTGGAGATAAGACAAACCTACTGAGGACCATAGACAGTAGACGAGGCAAAATGATTAGTCTCTTTCACTTGATAAACACACGACACTTTTTTTAAACTATTTTAGAAGAAAATCGAAGCTAGAAGAGGAAGATGAAAATCACGAGCAAGCTACACGCAGCCACTAAAAGGAAAAGTAAATGTCATGTCTTACAAGGACCCAAAGAACTTGGTCGAAGAGCGCGATAACTGGCGTCTAAAATGATGATAATGTTGACACAAGAACATTTATTGACGCTACTAGTTGAATATTAGTTTTTAAATTTTTAAAAGTTCTATTCACTAAAAAAGAAACACCCCTGAAATACATTGTTTACACCACAGAAACAATATTGTTGTTTGCTTTGCTCTGTAGAGATTCATTCGCACGTCATTGCGCGCTTCGCAGACGATTCGGCTTACCGTTACATACTTGCTCAGTTCAATCATTTTATAGGTTGTCATACGGGTAGTGATCGCTTTCAAATATACTTGGTTATATATTCGTGAAGTGGTGATAGTAGTATGATCAGCTAACCATGATGCCGAAAAGCGGAAGGTTCCTTCGTAGCGAACGCGGACGCTACAGGGTGACGCCACCGCACGGCGGCGGCGCCCCGTGCTTGCACTACTCGTGGTCGCGCGCTCCCGAGCCCCGGCCCGGAAAGCGCCTGCGCCTCCGAGCCCGGTGAGCCCGTCCTCCGCTGATGGGGCCTAGCCAAGATGACAAAGAAACCGCCTATCGAAATATAAATACTGTATGGAAATACGTCACTTTTCGTAGCATCCGTTATCCAGATACATTTTTTCTTTTCGTTTACAATTGTCATCTTGGCTAGGCCCCCAGGTAAACACAGGTAAAATGTTGTGAGATCTTCCTTCTATATGGCCTACTTCGATTCTATTAAACCACATCCACCTGTAAGAGGCACGTTTATGGGAATAATTCCGACTATTACTACTTACTTGTCACTTGCCCACTGGGGACACCTTAAAAAAATAATGTCAGTAGTTAAGGTATGTTGTGATATATGCGGATCTGGGATAAATACGGAAAACTCATTTATCTATAAAACTAAGCGTCATTTTCGATTCAAAGCCACACCTTCCAACACAATTTTCTTGGCTTCCATATAACATTTAGTCGCGTAAGATTACCTAAAAATACCTTTTATTGATTTCGAGTGAAAGAGTCGAAGCGCTCGATAGTCGAAAATCGCCCCCCAGTTTCAGTTCTAGGCCAAACAGTACCCCTAGTGTAACTAAATTCGATTTCCAAACGTGACGTACGCGTTTGCGTTTAGTCTCATTTTGTATTGGATTTCGAAAGAGCGCGCCAAGCGGGACGTTTTGGAAACTCAAAATCCTATACAAAATGAGACTTAACTCAAACGCGTTCGTCACGTTATGATGTCGATCAAAGTTACACTAGGGGTACTGGTTCCCTTTAGTGTAGACCTAACTATTGTGTTACAGTTTAAGATTACTTTTTCATTTGTCAATTTCGACAGCTACCTCAAGGGCTTAAAGATACCCAGTAACTTATTCATAATCCATGACATTAAAGTTTTATGCATAAAGAAATTCAAGTACATACATAAATTAGCTATTAATTTAATTTCCCATTGAACAAGCTTCCAAACAAGCTCCGATATATGGTAAATCTTTGAGAAACACTGACGTTGCTTCACATCAACCCAGAAAATGCGGACGTAACCAATTTTTTTTCTTTTTTTTCGAGTAAATACTTTCATCACGGTTTTAACAGATGTAAATTCCTATAATTATGCGGCAAAAGGGATTTATTTATTATACTGCAATGCAAGAATAGGGGTTAAGAATGACTCACGCTAGACCGGGCCAAGGCCGGGCCCGAGCTTTCCGGCGCTTCGTTTTCTATGGAAAACACCACGGGATCACCGATCAGCCGTCATAGAAAATAACGTGGCGGCGCGGCCCGGGCGCGGTCTAGCATGAGTCATCCTTTACCCGTTAAAAAAGAGATCCTGGCTATTCAAGTTTCGATTATTTGAAAAAATCAGGAAGTATATGCGTACCTATTTACCTACATCCACAGTGTTTATGCATGTTAAATTTCGCTTATATATTGCTTTATTTTGTATCATTTTAATAAGAGTAACGGAATGGATTTTCCTATATAGAAAATTTTCAGTAATTAACTAAAGGCCTACTCCGCGAAAAGCCATCCGTAATATAGCTATACCTATATAAATATTATGACGTAGATTCAACACAACATCCGGGTCCATTTGTCCAAGGTCATTCAGGGTACTAGAATAAAAATATTTGACTCAGTGCTATTTTTTGGTTTCGTACCTACTAACGTTAGCAAAACAACTAAACGTAGAACTTATGAAACTACTTCGGTGGCCGTTTGTCTATCCTTGTTTGACAAATTAACATAATCATTTATGTACTTATGACCCATTTTATACACAATTTAAGAAGTCTACTGTAGGGCCAGTTTTGTAACTAGCAGAAATAGATCATAATTTACATATTTAAATATGTTGCACTGTTAGGTCTGTTTCATATGAACATAATGTATGCGAGAGAAATGGCTGGTGTTTGTGGCATTACTTCACAGTTAGGCAAGGAACGGGTGCATGGTCCGTGGTAAGAGGCTGTTTGCCTCGTCAGCGCCACTTCGGTATTGGGATTAAGGACGGCTACTGCGCGCGCGCCACTACTATTGCGGGCTTGATCGTGCGCTTTAGTAAGGTCGCGTGACCTTACACACGTCACTATTTACTTCAGCCTTGTTCTGTTCCACCAATATATACAGTTTTAAAACTCGAATAATTGCAAACTCGAAAGAAACTTTCTTTATCAATGTACCTACCTATTTGTAACAAAAACGATAAAAGAGACACAGTACTAAACCGAACACCTACTGTAGCTAATTCGACTATAGAGTCTGTGCGGAAAGAGAAGATTCATGGAATGTATAGGGCCCAATACATTCCACGACTCTTCTCTTTCCGAACAGACTATATCGTAATGTGTAAATACAAATCTACAAAAAATGTATGATCTAAAGCATACTTACTTATATTACTTACTAAAGAATTGGAGTTTGCTCAAAGAAGAAAGAACACCTGATATTTTTTTTTATTATTATTGATTTATATTTATTTATTTCAAGATAAAAATTACACTATAAATTTGTCATGTATGTATAAAAAAAAAGAATAACTCAATTAAATAAAAATCAAGTTAAATAAATAAAAATAAAAATAACGTGAATAATATAAGGGCGTCAATACAATGTCAAATAAAAATAAAATAAAATTATAAGTAACTTCACAAAATCAATTCCATATAGGTACTCGTTCATAGAGTACAAATGGTTATCCAACAAAAGGTTTCTCAATTACGCTTAAATACCTCATCACATCACACTGCCATTTTGTCAGGTCATTATATGATATTATGTCATTATTTGTAGAAATATATACTAAATCAATGTAGTTGTTATTAAGTTACACTGTTTAAGTAGGGTACCTACTTAAAAATGACACATATTTAACATAGATTTTTCTTTCAGATGTCAGTCAGCACCTTGGGTAATGGATAGCCACAGTCGCTCCGCGTCGCCGGGCGCGCCGGCGCGGCCGCAGCACCGGCCCCCGTCGCCGCCGACGCCGCCGGCGCCCGGCGTCGACAACCGCGCCTTCCAGCCCGACGACCCCAACCACAACGACTCCTTCGCCTCCAACCACACGCACCAGAATGGCCATACCAAGGAACTCAATGGCGACACGAAGACTTTAGAAGCGGTCAACTTGGAACTCATCAATTTACAACCTAGAAATGGGAACACGAAAAAGAAAGATGTCGAAGTAGACATGAATGTAACGAACCCATATGATGAATATTTTGTACCAGTCAACGAGCACAGGAAGTATATGCGGTATGTACATTTACATTTACCTATTACAATTATCTAGTCTCTTCATATTAAGGTGCACGTCCAGACGCTTTTCGGCCTTTTGGAAGTCCAGAGTACGCCCTCCAGACCAGACTGCACGATCCTCGCCCATCCGGACTACGTGCCCGAGCGAGCCATCGGAGTCTGGCGGCTTTCGTTTCTCCAATGATGTTCGGCTCGGACAACAGATCTTCAATCTCCTGGTTCCTGCGGAGTCTCCAGGTTCCATCCTCTCCACGAGTAGGTTCTAGGATTTTTCGGTAAATCGTCCTCTCCGCTACCAGTAGCACGCGCTCTTCCTTTTGTGTTAATGTCCAAGCTTCGAATCCGTGCATAAGGATTGGCCTTATGACCGTTTTGTATATCCGGAGCTTAGTGTTCCTGGTCATTAGCTTGGACACTAACACTTTGAGCATGGCAGCCGCACAGCGTAGAGCGTTCTGGAGCTTGCTGGGTATGCCGACGACCTGGCCCTTCTAGGAGAAAGTGAAGGGGATGTCCGCAGATCGGTCCAGAATCTAGAGGGGGAAACTGTGAAGGTTGGCCTACGAATTAATCATGACAAAACTGAGTACCCTCATATGAAGAGATACAAAAACACGAGAATTCGTAGGAAAGATCTCACAGTGGGAGATACCTCATATAAAGGCCTAGAGAGGTTTAAGTATCTTGGCTGCATAGTCACGGATTTCAACCAGAGAGAGGGTGAGATAAAGTCCGGCTTAAAATATAATACCAGTAATATTACTAGTAGGTAGCTTGCAGTCTTATTTTATTAGTAGTTAGTAGTAATAATATTACTAGTAGGTATCCTATAAGCTGTTTTCGAATATATTTAAGGTAGGCGCTATCTGACTGTATTTCAAACCGTTGATTGAACCAATTTAGATGAGATTTGGTAAAAAGATAGTTTGAGTTCCGGAGAACGACATATGATAGTTTTTATCACGGAAATCATCCCAAACATACCAAGGCGCGGTAGAAGCTATTTAGTCTATCAACACCGATGCTAACCGAGGCTTTTATTTCGGCGTAGCTAGCTATAATAAATAATACATAGGTATGTTAAGCTACTTGTGTTTGTGGCTATTAATTGGCGTTGGACGCCATACAAAAGAGATAAAGAGAGCTTTTATGGCAATTTAATATTGTTATTAAATAGGTAAATAATGAAAACAAGATTTCTAAATTGAATGGCAGATATAATGCTAATACATACATATTACCGACACGGTTTAAGTAATAAATAATGCCAATATATTTTCATATAACTAACATCAGCGTTTGCGCAGGCTAACATAGACCTCTACTTGTATCTCATCCGGAATGGTCAATTGTAAGATGTTTGTAGACTACAGCTTTCGACTAAAGGCGTAAACGTAATCTGGATAATTCATACAAACATGCAGGGTGGATGTTGCAGGGAAGATTTCAAAATCCGGCGAGAAGATATGTCTAGATCTTTATAAAAAAACTAGTAGGTTTTGCGTGTTGCAACTTTTTTATTTGTTTTTAAGAACATTTATTTTGATGTTCCTCCAATTAACATCTTCAATAACTTAAAAGTTTTTTTTATAAAAAATTTCTTGTGTAAAGTCGTCACCATCTACCGGAAAAATCTGAACCTTTATTTGCACTGAAAAATTACGCATACCTATCGTACAATTGCGATTTTTCTTTTAGTTATATCGATTCCATATTGTTGTTTAACATATGAAAAAATATGAAATTATTCCTTCACCGCGAAAGAACATTTCAAAACAATTAATATTATGTCACGAATATTCGTCAACACCGGCATGGTAATGTCAATGTGAGCTAATTTCCTAGTATGAAGAACAAAATACCGCTAAAAGTGCCTGCCCTATTTTACAAGCTTTTATTAAGATTCACCTGTCCCGTTGTCTGTCGGTCTGTAATCAAATCTTGCAAGTTAAATTTGATCCACTTCCTGGTTTCCGACTGAGCTGAAAATTTGCATGCATATGTAAGTCGAGTGACAATGCAATTTTATGGTACCTACCTACCATCGAGCTGATCTGATGATTGAGACAAGAGATATAGATAAAACAACGCAACCTAATTGTGTTTGGGGGTTTTAGAATTGTCTCGATGAGTATTTGTTGCCGGTGGAAAGAAAAGTACAGTCAGCGATAAAATCTTGTAAAAACAATTAAATTTTTGCCAAAACCTTTTTCACTTTAGTATAAAATGCAAAAATGATTTCACTTCAAATTCACGTGATTGAATCGTAAGAAATATTACGAACAAATTTGTAAAACGTCACAACACATATATAATTCGTAACAAAGAAGAAGAAAACTACATGAAGTTTATTAGGTGGCATAGACTTAACTACTATTGTTAGTATTTTAGAAATAAAGACAATAAACTCTCAAATAGTCACAACCATACCCATTATCACCGGAAAAAATTACGAGCCGTGATGATTTCAAGTGTATGGTGATGACGGTTCTTAGAAACTTTTCTATAATATAATAATCATGAAATTAAGCTGTATGTTTCAAAAACATTATCTATGTCTTCTAACACTATATAAGGCCTATAATGCAATATAAAAACTTGTTAGACTGGCGTTTATATGAATATTATATATTTAATATAGTTTTCTAAAAAATATTGATGTAGCTATTATTATTATTATAAAAATATATATATGTAAAGTTTTGTTTTATTGATATGTTTTTAATGTATACTTATAAAAATCGTCTTTACCATACATGCAATATCATGACCACCCATAAAAGAGTTATTACCATAGCATGGTTGTCATCACCATCTTACGTTCTTATTTTCCGAAAGCGCTAACTTCAAATTTACGCCACAAATGATTGTATAAATACCATATACTTACTCAATTTATAGCCACCTGTTAATTTAGATAGCTTGAATCGCGTTAAATTACACTTTTAAAAATTTTAGTGATGCATTCCACCCTGCAACAAGAAAGTAAGTACTTAACTGCCGTATTTTAGGTTAGCAAGTTTTTCTAAATCCGGCAGAAAGTTTTCGAACTAAGGAGTCATCAGCATTCTTTTATGTTTACTAAGCAATTGTGTCTAAACAACAAATAAGTCGCGTTATATTTTAAGTATTTCATTTTGTTTTGAGAAAGCCTTTGCATATTCATGAGTGCGGCGGATGACACGAGACAATAGCAGAGACCGACTGAAACAAATTCCAAGCATAATACAAATAGAGCACGCAGTGGGTTCCATTATCTCCTGGGCCTTTTTATTTGTGCAGTGCCCAGTCCCGCACTCTAGTCACAATTCCGGCATTCGATACGGGACAGTATTTAAACGGGGGTTAGCATAGGACCTAAGAAGTATATTGAAGTAAATGCTGCTATAGCTTACATACATATATTATTGTTTCAATTTATTCAATTAAACTTTTATAATAAAATTCCAATGATTCCAGGTCACATTGTAACAGTGAACTACAAATGTCCAAATTGTGTAGACTTATAGAGTTCTCTGTATTTTATAGCATTGTCAAACTAGCTAGAGCCATTGTTACCAAAGTTGGGCAAACATTGACATTAGGAATTTAGGATCCTTTTCTAATAACATATACAGTGTGTAAATTCAATACGGGTGAATATTTAAACGGTGGTGGTTAGCATAGGACCTTAGAAGTATATGTAGTGAAATAAATTTTGCTTAGAAATACAATGAAAATATTAACAATACAAAATAATTCGGCCCACAATGTAAAGCAACACACAAGCTACGAAGCTTTTTAAAGTAACTGTCAAAGCTTGTTGGCAATTACTATTAAAAGCTCGTGTCTCATAATGTCATGTCATGTTATTTCTCGTAATGTTTGCAGTACAGTGCTGCTCGGTAAATTTTCAAAAAATTGTTACGAGGTGTAATTTAAAACACCTTCTTAGTTAACGATTAATTTATCACCCGTATCGGATTTATACACTCTATTAGCAATTCACTCTCTCGTTAGTATAGAAAAACAAAAGATATGAGCCGCATTTGCGCAAATATGGCAAAGTATACAGTGCTAGCCTTAGCGTAGAGAACTGTGGTAATAGATATCACTTGTTGAAAGATACAGGTACATTCAAAATAGATCGTCAGGGGTTAAGATAAAAAGCTCAACGATTATTTTGTACGGTTAGTTTACACGATGCGTATATACATAGTTGAGCTGTGGGCTCACTTGCGAGTGTGCTGAGGTTGGAGGTATGTTATTGTGTTAGAGCCGGGCAGGAGCGCACAATGCGCGGCCGTCGACCCCACCGCTCACCTCCAGAGTCTGCAGCGCGCCCCTGGGACTCGACCTCTCTGCCTTCTATCGTGCATTAAACGCGCACAACTATGTAAACTCGTCCCAAATCTAACCTAATATACATAGGTTGAAGTTAGGCTATGACTTGTTCGAACAGCAATAAACTTCTCATTATAGTCAATAGAAAATATTGGTCAGGAACTTATGAACAACAAACGTTTCTAATCAATTGGCTTTTTTGTAAATTTAACCGAACAAGGTGCATTAAGCGAACCACTTTTAATCAAATTACTTATAGCAAGGATTCCAGAGTTTCACCAAAGTTTTCTTTTATGATATATTAATCAGCAAAACAAGTCATGCGCGAAAGTGGTCATAACTTTACCGTCATTTTCAGTAAGGACAAAAGGCACGTTGGAAATGTATTTCAATCTTTGTAGTAAATTTACATTACAGCGGGAAGAGCACTCTTTCCGCGACACATTACCCGCTTTGCATATTATAGGTGACCATTTAATTTACCTACACGCATTTCTACTGAGCAGTTTCAATAGTACATTGTTAACTAAGGGATGGAATGGTGCCTCAATAGTATTTCTTGAGGGTACTTTCAATTAACAATTTAGGTCAAAATATCGTTATTTATGGAATGAGAAGTTAGTTATCAGAATGGAATTTGTACAACAAATCCATTTGAAACCAAGAATTTTATTGCTTATATTAAAAACAAAAAATTTGCAGCTTTCTAGAACTAAAGATCATGAAGCAAAGTCTCGGACTGACAGACAGATGGACATGGCGAAACTATAAGAGTTCTAAGTTGACTACTGAACCCTAAAAACGTACTTGGAAAGTATAGTGCTCTAGAGCAGAACCGTATCATTTTCTGCACACTTTTAAGAACAACAACGACGCACTTTCAGAGCTAATCAAATAATTATTCATTAGTTCAACTATTTATAATGAAGACACATCATTATTATTAAAAGCCAATTATTTATTTACACTATTTTTATATTCGAATCTGTAAAATATATTAACATGATATTCCGCAGCCAAATTTTTATTTAATGGTATTCGTATGCTACATCTTTATAAGATGCCCAAATAATTCAGTTGCTGATAGAGCAATAATATATTTTCCGCAATGATTCCCATTCTCTCGGGAAATCCATTCCATCTAACAACAAAAAGATATAAGTTTCGTTTCCAATCAAAAAGTCCGACTTTGTCGCTTCCATATCTCGTCCAGCGACATAGTGGGAGCTTTGACTAGATTTCATATAAACATCTAATTTGACACCGAAGCGAAGAACGCGCAATAACCTGGTGGAGGTCCACCGCGAAATCGCCTTTCCATACAAACGTAGTCCCCATTTTCCTCTCTGGATAGTAACATTATTGAAAATATTTTGAGATGATTGGTTGTATATCAACCAGAGCTATGCCCTTACGTTTGAATGTTACATTCGAAATTTTGAATTATTATAAGAGTTACGGAGCACTTAAAATTTTATATGAAATCTGTTTTTCGCTCCTAATTTTTACAAAAATCGAAAAAAGTCAAACGTAGGGCTACGGTTCATATACATCAAATTATGCAAAAATATTTTCCAATGTCAATATCCAGAGAGAAAAATTAGGACTACGTTTGTATCGAGAAGCGGCCATCCCCTTTCCTCTTAAGTACGCTTGTACTCGCACTAACTATACCTAGGTATGCATGATATCTAAAGTACTTATTTCATAATGCGATTTTTATCTGCTATTAAATCTAATGATAAAATCGTCGTAAAAAATAAATATGTCGCTCCACTGACTGGAGGTCATAATTTTTGCTTCCCGTTCCGGTAACAATTTCGCGCCGTTTAGGGAGTATGTTTACGGCTAACTATATGCCATTCACTTTTGTCTGTATCGTCCATGACTGTGGTAGTCGTGGCAATCGCTAGCTCTGTGACCACGACGTCGCAGGCAGGTTCTTCATGTATATAAATTAAATTCCCCTTTTTCATGCCCCCACCATTTGACATTTGGGACCTCAAGAAATCGCAGCCATCTTGGAAAATGTGTACCAATTTCTCTGTAGCTATAGATTTAATATTAATATTGTGTAAGGCGAAGTGAAAGCTTATTACATTTCCCACAATAAATGTTTACAACACTCTGTCCCTAAAATGAAGCCATCTCTAAGAAATATGGCTCAGAAGTTAAAAAGTTGTACTACTGACGTTTTAATCAAATAAAACTCGGAAAAAATATATACTTGTACAATAAAAAATATTATTTCATATTCGGAGTCCTCTCAAGGCGGTTGGTTTAATTTTCCTTTAATAAAACAAATGTAAACAATTTGTGAAGGGTAAGAGGAATTTACCGATACGTCATTTTTAAAAATCCGTCCAGTATTCTAAGCTACAGGGTATACTGAATCATCAGTTCTTAAACCCATATCCCTACTTTCTGGTTAAGTCGCAATCGAGTAAAATATATTAGGGTAGATCACATACAAATGTATAGTTAAAAGTTGAATTCATATTCCTCCGAGTTTCCTATTAGGGGTCATCCATTAATTACATCACACGTTTAGGGAGAGGGAGGGAGCCAAGAAAATGTGACATGTTGTAACAAGGGGGAGGGAGGAGTCACATACTTTGTGACGTCACATTAACTTCATCGGTAACCGAAAATTTATTCAATTTTTTTTTATTAGCTGTACAGTTAAATGCCGAGTTTTTGGAACGATAATAGTTTTTATTCATTTAATTCTCTTTCTTAATGGGTTTTGTGTTATAAAACTACTAATATATCTTTAATAAAAATATTTTGATAGTATATTAATATTATCTAATACGAATTTCCGATTTCGTTGAAAACAAAATTGCCAAAAATGTGACGTCACACCAGGGGGGAGGGGTTTGCCAAACGTGACCAAATGTGACAAGGAGGGGGGGAGGGGTCAAAAAACCTCGAAAAATCGTGTGACGTTATTAATGGATGACCCCTTAAGATAATGTCCCCTGGAACTGTATAAGCGCTAAAGTTAGATTAAGCAAGTATTTTCTATAACAAGATGTATTTTTTCCGCAAAGATATCAAGGACTTTTTAGTGTAGAATTTAATAAACTTTAATGTTGCCTTACACCACATTTTCATAAAGAAAAAGTAAAATGCGATTTTATCCTGGATGGTACGCATTTTTCAAGATGGGTGCGATTCCTCGAGGTCCCCAAATATCAAATGGCGTGGGTATGAAAAAGGGGCCTTTAATTTATATAGATACCAAAATTCATGACTTCCAGAGATTTAGAGATGGTCCCAATCCGATTGTGCTATATTTATACCTATCTATAAAAACGGATTGTATCAATAGAAAATAAAATATTTTGTAATAAATATTTAAATGCGAATATCGTTAATGCGCGTCGGCGAAGCTCTTGACGAGCCATAACAGTCGGATCCACCGATGACAACACAGTACCGCTGCACATTGTTATGTTATCTATTCATTGAAAGCGACAATTGTTTATTAGGTAAGCGTGTTTGACATTAGGTTTAAATCTAGGTGGCATTGACGTGCGATCCAAATCCGAAGCAACGCGCGAAGTAAGTACCACTCTGTACCACCGACATTCCGGAGTCATTTCAAAGAGGTTTTGTAGCTCAGTGACCCTAGTTCTTTAGATTTGCCTATTCCACTTATGGTTTTAAAAACTCCGGAGATATGTATCTTTCTGAGAATAGTAGTACATATTTAATAAGGTATATATTTTTTAACGTTTATTTAGAGAGGCGTAGTGGTTTAGTTATTAGAGCTATTCGTTTTAGCAAAGCTATATTCACTAAATGTTATTCGGTGTCTTGCGATGTATCTTACGATGTATTTTACAATTAGATTTAACATTTAGATCATGATTTTTATGGATAGGTACTTACTTGTATACGTTTTAAAAAAAATCTATAAGTTATTTCGTAACTATTTCCAATGTCTGTGAAAATGAAAATTCTTCCTATGAAAATTTTGAATGTGTCCATTCAAATGGTCATAGAAAAAAATTTGTATGTCTCTGAACTGTAATAGTACACTCGTGTCGATTTAAAACACTCCCTTCGGTCGTGTTTTAATTTATCGCCACTCGTTTCGAATTTCCTATTTTTCGCACTTGTATCGTACAGCGTTTTACAGTACATATGGCCTTTTAAATGTTCGACACAGTAACGTAATATGCAAATTTTCGCACTAGTGCGGTAAAGTAGCACATATAACTGTAAATTAATTTGGATTATTTCTGGTGATCATTCTAAATTATAACACATTGTAACACGCGTAAGTGTTATTCTCCTCGTGGAACTCCAGTTGTTAAATATAAATTTACCATTTGTAATTTTCAGAGGGGAGAAGTTGTACGTGACAGCAGACAAGCGTGGCGAGAAGGGCGGCTGCAAGCGGCCGCTGTGCTGGACGCTGATCGGGCTCATCGTGGCCGCCGTGGTCGCGCTCGTCGCGCTCGCCGCCAGTCAGTACCTCCACACCACGATCAGAACCACCTTCATACAAAATTGAATTTGGCCATTGTTATCCTTTCTATCGTAACTTGGTCCCATTTCTCGAAGGGTATTAGACTAATATTATTAGTCTACGAACTGTCAAGTCGTATGGATTACCATGGCAACACTCTAATAATATTAAACTATATGGGCTCCTGGTTACCTACATACGAGTACATAACTTAGTATTATAAACAAATTTTTATCAAGTAGGAACGCCCTATCTAAGGTACAGTCAAGGTATTAAATTCGGACCCGGGTATGTCCTTAAACTACGTCCAAAAGAGAGGTATGGGCATTGGGCAATGTGAATGTCATCTCGCCTTGTGTGGTAGGGCACAGCACAGCAGATGTCATTCCAGATCTAGAGCAGAGCCCAACTGGGGAAGTACCTCCACCTTACAGAAAACCGCAGCCAAATAACACTTGACCCTACTCATAGTGTTGTGTTCCTGCCGGTGAGTAAGGTTGCCAGAGCTCAACGAGGGGGGGTGGGGTTAGGGTCGGCAACGCACATGTAACTCCTCTGGAGTTGCAGGTGAACATAGGCTACGGAGACTGCTTACCATCAGGCAGGCCGTATGCTTGTTTACCACCGACGTAGTATAAAAAAAAACACACAGACAAAGCGCCAAAAATATGTATACACGACCTATACATTAAAGTAGTGTGTAAATATTTTTGGCACTTTGTCCGTGTCGATATTTAATACCTTTGACTGTACTACAACTTTATATATTACTTAAAATTGGAAAATAGCTAAACTTTACTACTAAAATCGTGAACAGTGTCGATTCCGGAAATACCTTTATTATTATTTAATTATTCCCATGAATACATAGAATAATCTTTCTTTCAGCTGGTGTTTTATTCACTAATTCCCCGACACCAGTGGAACAGTACAACGCGTCCGTCAGCTCAGCACGGGCACTCGGCGGCATCGGGCAGGCGTCCCACCACGACCACGACCATCACCACGATCATCATCACGGTCACAACCACGACCACACACACCACGACGACCAGACCCTGGACGCAGAAACGCCGGACGTACCACAACAAGTTGGCAACGGTCAAGACGAGACAACGACTCACGAAAGTGATGAAGAATACGACCAACCCGATGCCGAAAATAATAATGATTTTTCAATGTATGGTGTGTATCAAAACTCACATTTTTTTTAAGTGTTTAGTGTCAAGACGATAACAACTATATTTTCTTTTCAGTACCTAAAGTAATGGAGGGCGAATTGAAAATAGAAAACGAAGACTTCCCAGCTGCGTTTTACGATCCTGGAAGTAATGAGAACAAACAATTTACAGAAGATTTTACCCAGGCACTAAAAGAAGCCCTATTCGGGGTGGACTCGATGAACAATAACGGCAATGACGTTGTAGTAGAAATAATCAAGCCCAGGTAATCATTATTATATACCTACCTACCTGGGTTACGACACACTTGCCTAGCTATTAATTCGCCTTAGACTGAATTTTAAACATTATATTTTTTTTATTATATGATTTAGATGTTGAAATAATATTATATTGATCGGTTTCAGGAAAGATTCTGGCATCATAATGTACAGAATACATTGGAAATCAGCGCTTAGTAACGATCCAAACAATGAGTTAAGCCCTAATCAAATGAAGGCCGACTTGGAAAAATATCTGGTTAGACATAATAGGATGATAAACCTTTATCATGTTGCCAAAGACGGAATAAAAGCGAGGAGAGTTCTGGATCTATGTCAAATCAATAAAAATAATTGTGATTACGGCTGCGAGTTCGATGAAAGTACCTTAGATTTTACATGCACTTGTCCACAAAATCAAATGCTAGATATCACAGACCCTCACAGGTGTATATCAACTAATGAACCAAATTCGGCGGATGACGCAACTCATAAAACAAATAACGCTTTCGTAAATTCGGATTCTGACCAAACCACGATTAACATCAACATCGAAAATAATATGCATAACACACGCCATTCAGATGGCAATGTTTTCGACTGGAAAGAAACTCATACTGTGATGTTAGAAACGACCACCGCCACGGATCCCGATCTTAAATTTTCGCATATATTTGGTCACGAAAACAACGCTGAAAATGAACAAAATATGGCGATTACGGACTCAAGTACTGAAAGTAAAGATACAAGCAAACCTGTCCTCCAAGCAGAGCCCGAATCTTCATCAGAGCCAGAACCAGAACCCACATCAGAACCAGGACCTACTTCTGAACCATCGCTTGAATCGTCGCCTGAACCATCTTCTGAACCATCGTCTGAACCGTCGCCTGAACCATCTTCTGAACCGTCGCCTGAACCATCTTCTGAACCGTCACCTGAACCATCGCCTGAACCATCTTCTGAACCATCGTCTGAACCTTCTCCTGAACCGTCACCAGAACCATCTTCTGAACTATCGTCAGAGCCAGAAGCAGAACTATCTTCAGAATCCGAATCCGAATCTTCTTATGAACCAGTGGCAAAACAACATTTGGAATTGAGACCTAAACCATTTTCGGAACCAGTACCTGAACCCACTTCAGCACCGGAACCTGAATCTTCTTCTGAACCAGCACCTGAAACAAAATCGGAAATTGAACCTAAACCTACGTCGGAACCGGAAGTTTCCTCCGAGCCAAAACTTTCAAAAACAGAGGAAAGCCTTGCGCCCAAAGCAGTGGTAGAACTTGAAACTTCTCCAGTGTCAGAACTAAATACGACATCATTACATTCCGAAGAAGAACATACCTCTGAACTAAGAACAACACCAGCACCAATTGCAGTGACTACGCCAGATCTCGAAGTAAAGGTAGATACGGGACTAGTTTCCGAATCAAAAGATGAACAGGAGTCAGTAACAGACAGTAATGATAGTATGCCTGATCTCACAACAGAATCTAAGATAGTTTCGAATTCTATAACTGAACCAAACCATATTGTAAAACAGGGACAAGGTGAAGAGTCAGCAACTCAAGATGAAAGTGTAACTAAGCCCACAATGCAAATATTTAACTATAATCCAATAGTGGAATCTAAGTCACCACCACAATACGAAACTACGACAAGGGAAAATACAAAAGAAATAGCGACTGAATTAGCAGTTAACCCTGATTTGATATATGACTCCAAATCAAAATTAATTACGGTAGAAAGTAGCACAGAAAACAATTTTGAAAAGGAATCTGAAACAGAACCCACGAAAAACGGTGAAAACAATTTGTCAGATGAATCAATGGATGTCACAAACGTGATGTTCTCTCCTATCAACGATTTAGATGTTAAAATAAATGAGGATGATAAAAAAGTTTTTACAACAACAGAACCTTCGTTGGAAGCTAATACAGAATCATCAATTTTGAAACAGAACAAGCAACAAGAAAATAACTTACATTTTATAAGTTCGAATGGTGACAATGATTGGCTTCAGTATGATAAGAACAAAACCACAACTGAAAATCATAACTTAAAGGACGATGAGTCTGAAAAGATACATGTCGCTGGCCTAGGTGCTACCGACCGTTCTAATGCAACCGAAGACGAGCTGTCATTCGAATACATTGCAAAGAATAATGAAGTTCCAAGCGAAATGGATGACGAGGAAACTAAAACTACGTTGGCCCCAGCAGTGCACGCTGATAGTGAAAATACATCTGAAAGTAAAAATCGAGCCGAATTGCAGGACATTCAATTAAATCACCCGGTAACGGAATCTTTAAACAACGACAATGTGCCTTCAAAAAACGAGGAAATTATAGAAAATGAGCATTTGATTGAATCTCTAGACAAAAAACCTACACATGTTTCCCAGACCAATGGAGAAGAACCATCAAACGAACCTTCCGATATTTCTTTTGATTATATCATTAATCGTTCTTCAAAGTCTATTGAAGAACAAAATAGTACCGCTATGACATCAAAAGCAACTGTTGAACAAAGTACTACTACAAACGATTCTGATTGGGTACGTGTATCAGTAACTGAAATAAATTATGCAAAAACGTTCAGCAAAATCCCGGAAGGTGCCGAAACTACAACGGTGAATGAATTAGAAGATATAATCAATCCTGGGATGTCAAACGAAGATTTTGAACCAGATTATTTGAACAATATGGATAAAACTACCACTAAAGTACCAGAACAGTATGTACCAATGTATATTTCTCATGACTATGACAATGAAGAATTACGCGTGAAACGAGTTAACGAAGAAGCAAAAAATAATACAAATCTCCCGGTTACCACGGAACCGGCGGAAACGTCAAAAATGAGCGACCGTAGTGAAACCACCACTGTTAGTGAATATATTTATAGAACAACTGAACAATCTTTCCTAAGTGACAGTGCCAACATAACAAGTACTCCGAAAGATATAAACAAAACTGAACCAGCTCCCGTTTGGGAGGAGTCAGATAATGACATACACTTACTTAACATAGAATCTACAGAAAAGAATACGTTACGCACCATTAATCAGACACTTATAATCGCAAGTACAGAAAGTATACCAGACATCACAACGCCTATAAACAATTTCAATGTTACGATATATGAAATACCAGCCCTTGACAATAACACATTCCCTACGACAAAACACATGAACTCCCATTCTACGGAATATGATGACCATGAAACAGAAATGAACCCGTTTTTACCAGAAATAGAAAATAATAAAAGTCTTGTCAAAAAACTACAAGAAGGACACGATTTAGAGCCGACTAACCCCAACGACAAACAAAATGAGAACAATGATGATCATTCTATATCAACTGAACGTCAAATAAATACAAAAAGCAATTCAAGCGAGAACCTAAATATAATGAATAATGAATACACTACTATCGGACCTAAAGTAACGTTCACCGATAGTAAAATTGTACATTTAAATTCTAGTACCACTTCAGACGTTACAAATAAAACCAATTTACTTAGTCATAAAAGTGTATTTGACAAATCACGGAGCCAAAACGAGGATATTCAGCCTATTTCAACATTCCTAATTGATACTGAAGACTTAGGCAAGGAACGCACTACTGTTTCTAGTCCTATTATGGTAAAAAATATTTTAGAAAATGATTCGTCTAGTCCAGCGTCTGCAAAAGAAAAAACAACATTGAGCACAAAAAATAATGCAAATGGTAACAATAACATGGAATTATTAAGTGTTCTTCCTCTTCATAACCAAGATGAAGCAAAAGTGCCTGAGAAAAACTTTAAAAGTGAAAATATTCTGGAACTTAATGACATAAGGACATTAGATGTAACCAAATAGAATGACATAGGTACTCACGTATGCAATATAAGCGAATCGGTGCCCATTGTCATACTTAGGTACATAGGTATAAATGACAAATGGTTCATTGATGACACTACTCTTGTATGTGTAAAAGAAAAGCTCCTGCCACGAATATACAGAACCGCGGGTCCCTTTGGAAATTATACCGATTTTATAAGGTATGAAACACTTAAAACAGGAACCTGATTTGACACGCAGGTATCCCATGTTGCTGTTTAACAAAAATCAATCAATTATTAAAATATTGTACTCTCCGGCAGAAATCATACAAACTGACAAACATGTAGCTGTTATAGGTACCCATAGAAAAAATAGAAGTGTAAACGAGTAATGTGACTTTTTTCTCCGCCTCCTTCCTATTGTGTACTGATTTGTAATTACTTTCCTATGTACATTCATTCATATTCATGATGTATTTACATGCATTCTGCTGTTGCGACCATATTTAAACCTAAAAACTTAATAATTTATAGAGGATTCAGTTTTGTACTTACTTAGTGATTTATCGATACAACTGTCAGTCATGCAGCTATAGTTGGCAATAAATAGTTTCTTCCGTATCAGTTGACGAGTCGCTATGAAATTAAGCATCTTACGAGTATAGTCATAGAACTCTTGAGGAAGATTTCAGCTATCGATTTTGTTCTCCATGTTAATGAAGGAACCGACAACAAACTCATCCGCGCCTGACGGTCATTTCAACACACGAACTGTGTGTGTTGTACCCGTTGCATATGTTAAGAAAGAAATGAACTATTTGTACATTAGACTAGTCACATTTGAAGTCAATCTCTAGCAAAAGTAGCGTTTATCGGTGACATGGGATTAAATGCCGGATAGACAGGAAGGACGCTTTTATATCACCGACAAATGCTGCCTGGCTAGCCCTGTTGCGTAGGTACACTGTAACATAATGATGGTCTCTAATATGGACGCGTTTATGTGTCTTATCGCTGTAAAATATTCATTGTACTTTAAAATACATAGATTTAAGTAGATGACAAAAACGCGATCAATCTATGCTTACCTAATAATAATTATATAATGCTTAATGAAATTTTGCATATTTTAATCGACTTGGTTATACCTAGTCATTGAAAATGCAAGCCTTAATTCGGTAGGTACCTACATATAAGTTACCATACGCCTACATCACACTTCTTTAATTTGTTATAGCTGTGCCTACGTAATAAAATGTAACCTAATGAAATTAAACTTTATAATAACTGATCTAGCATGTATTATATATACGTTTTTGAATATATTTAATCTCGTGATAGTCTGTGGATGCTGCTATAGGCGTCTCGTTAAATAAAAGCGAATTAAAACCTTAGGTTATTCATCAATAAATTTATCTCGTTATCATAGGTATAATATCTATGAATATAGTTTCGAATGCAGCCAAACGGTTGTTGCCTACACTTCCTGGGGGAGTATATCGTTGTTGCGGTCAGTCAATGACCTCATCAATTATCTTAATTAAGGTATTTAAGGTGAGGTAGACGAAGGCCCACATACCTATATAAAACTTTATATTCGATTTTATATAGAAAAGTTTTCGTATTCGTAGTCTATTAGGCGTTTAGATCTAGTAACACCTAAAACATTGCTAGAGCTGTTACTGGCTCATATATTACCTATAGCAATGTCACCGGTCAAAAATTTAAGCTAATGACATTACTACGTACATATATGTTTACACGAATATATAAATTTCTATCGATCGAATATCGAATCGACCTTGACCTGCCTCAAATTTATAATTTTAGTAACCTACCCTTAAGGGTTTTATCGAAACATGCTGTTAAGATTTAAGATACCTATATTACCTATGCGTGAATACTGTCTCTGCCATTTCGTGATGTGATAACTTGCGCAGTATAGTTGTTCGATTTGTAGCTGGCCCCGACGGGCTAATCCTTTGTCTATTGTTAAGTGAAACTGCACGTGCTGCTACTACCTGCATAAAAAATGGTCGGCCACTTGAACCGGTTTTTGAATTACGACTCCTATGGAAATTGCAATAAGATTCAAAATGAACAAATGGAAAAATAATTTGTGATATCTTGTGCGGTCCCTCTACGGTTACTGAGTGCCGGCGAGTAGAACGCTACAGAACCAGTCTAGAAGGTGTCCTTGAGATGCGTAACAAATACGCGTTATCGGAGAGCGCACCTACACTGGTTTTTTGAGCGTTGGACTAGCCCGCGCTCAGGTGTCAATTAGAATTATACGACCCTTTTTTTTGCAGGTAGTGACACGTGCCGTTTTACTTAACAATAGACAAAGGATTAGCCCGTCGGGGCCAGCTACAAATCGAGCGACTATAAATGAATATATTATAGCGGTAACAGATGCCGCCACATGGATAGTAGCTGGACGTAAATAAGGTACCTACTACTTTTATTATATTACTAAGTGATATAGTGAGAAAGTGAGGTCCGACTGTAATTATTATTATAGTATTTGTTAACGTAGATATATTTTGTATAATATGGTTGAAATTGTAAAGAATTATGTTGTAAATAAAACTAAAGTTAGTTAAAATGCTGTTTTACTTCTACCTCGCTGCCCTTTTTCTTCGCAGTGTAGATAAGTTAACTCATAAACGTTATAAATATACTAAAAACCGAAACCGAACACAAAAACAGAGCAATTCAATACTGACAGACAACGCACAGACTGGGGCCTCATTCTACCCGTAGTACGGGCGGGACCGCATGGTCTACTACGCCATCTGATACATGATAAGCCTCATGGCACACGTTTATAAAAGTGATGCTAATAAGTTTGGAAAAAATAGTAAAACTAAATTAAGTTGGCCGGAAGCACGAAAATAAGTACCACTTCCATTACAAAAAAAGTGAAATTTACG